>NC_133666.1:124041537-124312487 GCF_037893015.1 Macrotis lagotis | reverse complement strand
TGCTCTGCTCTGTTAATACACTCCCCAGAGTTTGAGTTCACCAAGTGCCATCAGAACTGAGAAGCTTTCCAAGGTGTAGGCCCCTCTCTTGAAGCAAATCCATTCCATGGTGACCCTGACCTTCACAAAGTAAAGACAACTCTCCCTGGGGCTCCCAATGGCTTCTCCAAGATTAGTTACATCATTTCAACAGATGTCTACCATTCTGGATTCAGGGATTTGAATTGATTTCTTTTTATCTCTTTCTGCTACACTTTGTTGGTAGTATATAGAAATGTTATTGATTTACATGGCTTTATTTTATATTCTGCAACTTTGATAAAGTTAAGTATTTCAACTAGTTTTTTAGTTGATTTTCTAGGATTTTCCCTAGAAAAATTCCCTTTTAATCAGCCAAGGGCAACCTTGTCCCTTTGGAATGGTACTTGTCTATCTCTTAGAACAGACTAACAGAAAGTGGAGAGCAGAATACATGAAAAATAAAAATCCAGCAATATTTTGTTTACAAAAAACATACTTGAAAGAGAGAAACAGAAAAAAACAAAGGTCTGATTGATTACAGAAATGCAAATTAAAACAACTCTGAGGAACAACTTAATATTTATCAGACTGACTAAAATGACCAAAAAGAAAACATCAATATTGGAGAGAATGTAGAAAACACCAATGTATTGCTGGTGGAATTGTGAATTGATCCAGCCATTCTGGAGGACAATTTGAAACTATACCAAACAGGCAATAAAACTGTGTTAGATGTATAGCAAAGAGATGATAAAAAGGTACCCATATGTACAAAAATATTTATAGCAGTTATTTTTGTAATGACAAAGAATTAGAAAGTGGGGAGATACTCATTAATTAGGGAATGGCTAAACAAGTTATGGTATATGAATATGATGAAATACTATTGTTCTGTAAGAAATCATTCAGTGGGTGGAAATTAGTAAAAGGTGGAAAGTCTTGCATGAACTGATGCTGAGTGATGGACTCAGCAGTTCTGTGATCAAGGACAATTCTGAGAGACCTGCTATGGACCACATCCAGAGAAAAAACTATGGAGCCAGAATGCAGAGCAAAGCATACTATGTCAGTTTTGAAACTTTTTAATGTTTTTTCTTTCTCATGTTTCCCCCCCTTAGTTCAAATTCTTCTTTCACAACATTACTAATATGGAAATATGTTAAACATGATCATACATGCACAAACTATATCAAATTGTTTGCAGCCATAGGGGGGAAGGGAGGGTAGAAGAAAAGTGTGGAACTCAAAAGCTAGCAAAAAAATAAATGTTGAAAACTATCTTTGTATGTAATTAGAAAAAAGAAAAATAGTTAAAAAAAGATAAAACTGGCACAGAAAATATTAACTTCAGGTGAAGTTAAAAGAAAAAGTTAGACAGGCAGCCCTCTAAAGAAAAGTGAATTGGGACAGAAAGAAGTATACCTTTTTCTCTGATGTACATGGTTATTCATGACACCTTCACAAAAACTGACCATGTGGTGGAACATAAAAAATCTCACAAACAAATGCAGAAAAGCAAAATATTAAATGCATTCCTTTCATAGCACAATGCAATAAAAATTATATTCAATAAATGACTGAAAACAAATTAAAAAATAACTGGAAATCATCTAAGTCTAAAGAGTGGGTCAAAGAACAAATCATAAGAACAACTTCATTAAAGAGAATAATACTAAGACAACATACTAAAATGTGTGGTATACAGTCAAAGCAGTACATTGGGGAAAATGTATAACTCTAAACACATCAAGAAAACAGAAAGAGCAAATCAGTAAGTTGAGTATGCAATTAAAAAAAATCAGAAAAAAGAACACACTGAAAAACCCAAATTAAACCCCAAATTAGAAATCTTGAAAATTAAGAGATTAATAAAATTCAAAGCAGCAAAACAACTGAACTAATAAATAAAACTAAGAGCTGGTTTTTAAATAAAATAAACTGGTGGATAATTTGATCTTAAAAAAGAAAACCAATTTTAAAAACCAGTATTTAAAATGATACAGATGAATTCACTACCAATGAAGATTAAAGTATTAGGAACTATCTTTTTTTTCATTATTCTTTTTTTTATTTTTTAATTTTTATTAAAGATATTTGAGTTTTACAGTTTTCCCCCAATCTTGCTTCCCTCTCCCCACCCCCACCCCACAGATAGCACTCCATCAGTCTTTGTTTCCATGTTGTACCTCGATCCATATTGGGTGTGATGAGAGAGAAATCATATCCTTAAAGAGAACAGAATTCTCAGAGGTAACCAGATCAAACCATAAGACATCTGGGTTTTTTTTTCCCCCAAATTAAAGGGAATAGTCCTTGTACTTTGTTCAAACTCCAAAGCTCCTTATCTGGATACAGATGGTACTCTCCTTTACAGACAGCCTAAAATTGTTCCCAATTGTTGCGCTGATGGAATGAGCAAGTCCTTCAAGGTTGAACATCACTCCCATGTTGCTGTTAGGGCGTACAGTGTTTTTCTGGTTCTGCTCATCTCACTCAGCATCAGTTCATGCAAATCCCTCCAGGTTTCCCTGAAATCCCATCCCTCCTGGTTTCTAATAGAACAATAGTGTTCCATGACATACCTATAGCACAGTTTGCTAAACCATTCCCCAATTGAAGGACATTTACTGGATTTCCAATTCTTTGCCACCACAAACAGGGCTGCTATAAATATTTTTGTACGAGTAATGTTTTTACCCTTTTTCCTCATCTCTTCAGGGTACAGACCCAGTAGTGGTATTGCTGGGTCAAAGGGTATGCACATATTTGTTGCCCTTTGGGCATAGTTCCAAATAGCTCTCCAGAAGGGTTGGATGAGTTCACAGCTCCACCAATAGTGTAATAGTGTCCCAGATTTTCCACATCCCTTCCAACAATGATCATTATCCTTCCTAGTCATACTGGCCAATCTGAGAGGTGTGAGGTGGCACCTCAGCGCAGCTTTAATTTGCATTTCTCTAATAATTAATGATTTAGAGCAATTTTTCCTTTGGCTATGGATTGCTTTGATCTCCTCATCTGTAAATTGCCTTTGCATATCCTTTGACCATTTGTCAATTGGGGAATGACTTTTTGTTTTAAATATGTGACTCAGTTCTCTGTATATTTTAGAAATGAGTCCTGTGTCAGAATCATGAGTTGTAAAGATTGTTTCCCAATTTACTACTTTTCTTTTGATCTTGATTACATTGGTTTTATCTGTGCAAAAGCTTTTAATTTAATGTAATCGAAATCATCTAATTGGTTTTTAGTGATGTTCTCCAACTCTTCCTTAGTCATAAACTGTTCCCCTTTCCATAGATCTGACAGGTAGACTAGTCCTTGATCTTCTAATTTGCTTATAGTATTGTTTTTTATGTCTATGTCCTGTAACCATTTGGATCTTATCTTGGTAAAGGGTGTGAGGTGTTGGTCTAATCTAAGTTTCTTCCATATTAACTTCCAATTTTCCCAGCAGTTTTTATCAAAGAGGGAGTTTTTATCCCAGTGGCCAGACTCTTTGGGTTTATCAAACAGCAGATTACTATAATCCTCTCCTGCTTTTACACCTAGTCTATTCCACTGGTCCACCACTCTATTTCTTAGCCAATACCAAACAGTTTTGATGACTGATGCTTTATAATATAATTTTACATCAGGTAGGGCTAAGCCACCTTCTTTTACATTTTTTTTCATTAAGCTCCTGGCAATTCTTGACTTTTTATTTCTCCATATGAATTTACTTACAATTTTTTCGAGCTCATTAAAGTAATTTTTTGGAATTTTGATTGGTAGGGCATTAAACAGATAGTTTAGTTTTAGTAGAATTGTCATTTTTATTATCTCTACCCATCCATGAGCAGTTGATATTTGCCCAGTTATTTAAATCTGATTTAATTTGTGTGAGAAGTATTTTATAATTGTTTTCAAAAAGATTCTGAGTCTGTCTTGACAAATAGACTCCCAAGTATTTTACACTGTCTGAGGTTACTTTGAATGGAATTTCTCTTTCTAGCTCTTCCTGCTGTTTCTTGCTAGTCATATATGGGAAAATTGAGGATTTATGGGGGTTTATTTTATAACCCGCAACTTTGCTAAAATTGCTAATTGTTTCCAGTAGTTTTTTAGATGATTTCTTGGGATTCTCTAGGTAGACCATCATGTTATCTGTGAATAGTGAGAGTTTTGTCTCTTACTTCCCAATTCTAATTCCTTTAATTTTTTTTCTTCTCTAATTGCTGATGCTAATATTTCTAATACAATATTGAATAGTAGTGGTGATAATGGGCATGCTTGTTTAACCCCTGATCTTATTGGGAATGCCTCTAGCCTCTCCCCATTGAGTATAATGCTTGTTGATGGTTTCAGATAGATAATGCTAATTATTTTAAGGAACAGTCCATTTATTCCTACACTCTCTAGTGTTTTTAATAGGAATGGATGCTGTATTTTGTCAAAAGCTTTTTCAGCATTTATTGATATGATCATATGATTTCTGATAGGTTTGTTGTTGATATAATTAAGTATACTAACAGTTTTCTTAATATTGAACCAACCCTGCATTCCTGGAATAAATCCTACTTGATCATAATGTATTATCCTAGTGATGACTTGTAGTCATTTTGCTAAGATTTTATTTAGGATTTTTGCAGCTATATTCATCAGGGAAATAGGTTTATAATTTTCTTTCTCTGTTTTAACTCTTCCTGGTTTAGGTAACAGTACCATATTGGTTTCATAGAAAGAGTTAGGCAGAGTTCCATCTTACCTTATTTTTCCAAAGAGTTTATATAGGATTGGAACCAATTGTTCCTTAAATGTTTGGTAGAATTCACTTGTGAATCCATCAGGCCCTGAAGATTTTTTTTTAGGGAGTTCAATAATGGCTTGTTGAATTTCTTTTTCTGAGATAGGGTTGTTTAGGTATTTAATCTCTTCTTCATTTAACCTGGGCAACTTATATTTTTGTAAATATTCATCCATTTCACTTAGATTATCAAATTTATTGGCATAAAGTTGGGCAAAATAATTTCAAATTATTACTTTAATTTCCTCCTCATTGGTGGTGAGTTCACCTTTTTCATTTATAATACTAGCAATTTGGTTTTCTTTCTTTTTTTTAATCAAATTGACCAGAGGTTTATCAATTTTATTGGTTTTTTTCATAATACCAACTTTTGGTTTTATTTATTAATTCAATAGTTTTTTTGCTTTCAATTTTATTAATTTCTACTTTAATTTTTAAAATTTCTAATTTGGTATTTGATTGGGGATTTTTGATTTGTTCTTTCTCTAATTTTTTTAGTTGCATGTTTAGTTCATTGATTTCCTCTTTCTCCAATTTATTCATATAAGCATTTAGAGCTATAATATATCCCCTGGGAGTTGCTTTGAATGAATCCCATAGGTTTTGGTATTTTGTTTCATTATTATCATTATCTAGGATAAAATGGTTAATTCTTTCTATAATTGGTTTTTTTGGTCCACTCATTTTTTAAGATGAGGTTATTCAGTTTCCAATTTGCTCTGGGTCTTTATCTCCTTGGCCCAGTATTGCATATGACTTTTATTGCATTGTGATCTGAGAAAGATGTATTCACTATTTCTGCCTTTCTGCAGTTGATCATTAGGTTTTTATGTCCTAGTACATGGTCAATTTTTGTATAAGTTCCATGTACTGCAGAGAAAAAGGTATATTCCTTCCTATCCCCATTCAGTTTCCTCCATAAGTCTACCATATCTAATTTTTCTAACAATCTATTTACCTCCCTAATTTCTTTCTTGTTTGTTTTATGATTTGATTTATCTAGATCTGATAGCGGGAGGTTGAGGTCTCCTACTAGTAGAGTTTTGCTGTCTATGTCTTCCTGTAATTCTTTCAGCTTCTCCTCTAAGAATTTGGGTGCTGTCCCACTGGGTGCACAGACATTCAATATTGAAATGACTTTATTGTCTATGGTACCTTTTAGGATGATAAAATTTCCTTCCCTATCTCTTTTAACGCTATCTATTTTTGCTGCTGCTTTGTCTGATATAAGGATTGCTACCTCTGCTTTTTTTTACTTCAGCTGAAGCAAAATATATTTTGCTCCAACCTTTTACCTTTACTCTATATGTATCTCTCTGCTTCAAATGAGTTTCTTGTAAGCAGCATATTGTAGGATTCTGTTTTTTAATCCACTCTGCTATTTGCTTACATTTTAAGGGAGAGTTTATCCCATTCACATTCAAGGTTATGATTACTAATTCTTTATTGCCCTCTGTGCTATCTTCCCTCTGTTTGTATTTTTCTCCCTTTCCCCCCCTTTTATCCATATTCCCCAGTATTTTGTTTTTGAATACCACCCCCTTCAGTGTATTTGCCCTCCTATATCACACCCTCCCCTTTCTTTCCCTTTCCCTGTTCCCTTCCCTTCTTTTTGTTATTTCCCCTTATTTCCTCCACTCCCCTTCCCTTTCTCTGTCCCCCTTCCCCTTTTCCCTTTTACTTCTTGAAAGGTTAGATGTTTTATAAGTTAACTGAGTATGTGCAGGTTGACTTTAAGCCAAGTCTGATGAGAAGAAGATTCAGGTGTTTCTCCTCTACTCCCTTCTTCCCCTCTATTACCATAGGTTTTTCGTACCTCTTAGTATAATGAGATTTGTCCCATTCAATCCCCTCCCTCCTCCCATCTGTTTCCTGTCTCCCCTTTTAGGGACTTAGTGTATTTTTTTTTAGATCATTCTAAGTCATAGAAAATTCTGAGTGTCTGTCCCTTCTAGTTCAGTATATTCTGTTGAATAGAGTCAAAATTCCTGAGAGTTATTAGAGTCTTTCTCCCCAGTGGAGTTAAAGCCAGTTACATCCCATTAGATATCAGTCTCATGGATAGATCATGGATGTCCATCATTTCTGGCTAGGTATATTCTCTCTGTTAGAGTTACATTTCTCAGGATTTATGAGAGTCTCTACCCCCCCCCCCCCATGCTGGGATATAGCCAGTTTCAACTTGCTGGATTGCATTTTTTCCCTTTTACCGCACCCCCCCCCTTTTAAATTTTTTTTTACCTTTTCATGTGTCTCTTGAACCTCCTGTTTGATATCCAAATTTTCTGTTTAGCTCTGGTCTTTTCATCAGAAATTTTTGGAATTCTTCCATTTTGTTAAATGTCCATCTTTTTCCCTGGAAGAGAAGGCTCAGCTTTGCAGGAAAGTAGATTCTTGGCTGCATTCCAAGCTCCCATGCTCTTCGAAATATCTTGTGCCAGGCCCTTCGATCCCTTAAATTTGATGCAGCTAGGTCCTGCGTGATCCTTACTGTGGCTCCTTGATATTTAAATTGTTTCTTTCCGGCTGCTTGCAGGATTTTCTCTTTTATCTGATAGTTCTGGAGTTTGGCCACAACAGTCCTTGGTGTTTTACTTTTAGGATCTTTTTCTGGTGGGGATCGATGTACTCTTTCAATAACTACTTTGCCCTCTGATTTGAAGATGTTAGGGCAGTTTTCTATCACTAGATCCTGTAATATTAAGTCCAGGCTTTTTTTCTCTTCAGTGTTTTCAGGAAGTCCTATAATTTTCAGGTTGCCCCTCCTTGATCTATTCTCGAGGTCAGTGGTTTTGTTGATGAGGTATTTCACATTTGCTTCTAATTTTTCTATTTTTTGATTTTGTTTAACTGACTCTTGCTGTCTTGTGGTGTCATTAGTTTCTGTAGACTCCATTATTTTTTGGGGGGAGGAGTTTTCTTCATTATCCTTTTCCAATTGGTCAATTCTATTTTTGAAAGAGCTTTCCATTTGACCAATTGAGGTTTTGAGAGAATTAATTTCTTTGTTTTGCTCATTTGAGGATCTGAGAGTTATTCTCATTTTGTAATTGTCCAATTGATGATCTGAGAGATTTATTCTCCTTTTGTGTTTGTCCAATTCTGCTTTCTAAGGTTTTGTCTTCTTGTTGCAAGGTATTGTCTCCCCCAAATTTTCCAGTTGATTTTTAAACTCCTTCCTTATTTCTTCAAGGAAGTCTTTCTGTGCTGGAGACCAGATTGTATTCTCCTCAGATGTTCCAGGTCTCTCTGGGTTGGGGTCTTTCCCTTCCAGGAATTTTTCTATGGATCAACCTTTCCACTGACCCTTCTTCATTATGCTAAGTCCTTGAGTTGGGTGGGGCTGGTTCACCTGGGCTTGGGATCTCTAAAGGCTTTACTGGGTGCAGTTTCTCTGGCTGGCCAGTAGGAGGTGCTGGCTGCCCTCTCTGGGGTGTCTGTGACCTTGGTTGGGAGGCCTTCTCCCTTTGCTTGAGGGAGGGAATTGGAGCTATTGAATTCTTTTGCCTTCAATCTATGGTGGGCTTTACCCTGGCCTGAGGTGATTCCTCAGCTGGGCTGGTTCTTTTGCTCACACACCTGGGCCTCAGGCAGAAGTAATTTGCATTTGTTTGGGAGGAGGCCTCAGTGCAATGGAGGCATGGGCACAGAGTTTCTCAGATCTGAGGAGCCCAGGGATGATGTCCGCAGCCCTCCTGCACCAGACCTCTCCCCGCAGCCCCTTACCGAAGCTCCAGGGGGACAGCACCAACAGCAGCGCCTCTGCTTCCCCGTGGACCCAAGCCACCTTCGTACAGCCCCACCGCTGATCCAGCAGGTCCAGCTCTCGGGCCCTCAGACTCCTGGTTCCAATTCAGCTGCTGATCCTGGGCTGATCTTCCCTTGGAGCCCAGACTCACCTGCCGGTACTCAGCCAAGGCTGCTGCGGGAGACAAATCCTGAGGTAGATTTTCCTCTCCTGGCTTTTCTTTCTGGGTTTCCTGGTTCGGATTTCTTTTAAGCGGTTTGTTTCATGTGATAGATGGGGAAGAGATCAGGAGACTTTAGAACTGTGCCTGTCTTCTCTCTGCCACCTTGGCCGGAAGTTATTAGTAACTATCTTGTATGTCAATAATATGACAATAGAAGTAAAATTACCCAAATTAAGAGAAGAAATTGAATACATAAACTTTATCTTAGAAAAATAAATTGAACAAGCCATCAATGAATTCCCTAAGAAAAATTCCCAGTATCATATGTATTCACAAGTGAATGCTACCAAATATTTAAAGAACAACAATAATAATAGTGTAAAAATTTCCAATAATATAAAAATTGGAAAAACATGCAAAGTCCTTCCAGCTTTCTTTTATGACACAAGTATGGAGTTGATACCTAAAACAAGAAGAGCAAAACCAGAGAAAGACAAACAATTTCCCTAATGAATATTGGTGCAACAATTTTAAATAAAATATTATCAAGGAGATTATAGCAATATCACAAAGATAATTCATTAGAATCGGGTGGAATTGAAACTAGTAATACAAGGTTGGTTCAATATTAGGAAAAAATATCAGAGTAATTATTTAATAACAAAATCAACAAAAATCATCTCAGAAACAAAAAATTTCTGACAAAATATATTAATTCCTATTAAAAGCTCTAGAAAGCAAAAGAATAAATGTAATGGAAATGAGTTAGAAGCCTTTCCAATAAGACCAGAGGTGAAACAAGGATGCCCATTACCTCCACTATTATTTAATAATGTTCTAGAAATGTTAGCCATAGCAATGAGACAAGAAAAAGAAATTGAAGAAATTAGAATAGGTAATAAGGAAACAAACTATCTGTCTCTACAGATGACATGATGGTAAACTTAGAAAATCCTAGAAAATCAACTAAAAAACTAGTTGAAATACTTAACTTTATCGAAGTTGCAGAATATAAAATAAAGCCATGTAAATCAATAACATTTCTATATACTACCAACGAAGTGTAGCAGAAAGAGATAAAAAGAAACCATATAAAATAATTGCAGATAATATAAACTACTTGGGAGTCTACCTGTCAAGACAAATCCAGGATCTATATGAACACATTTACAAAACACTTCACACATATAAAGTCAAATTTAAACAACTGGAAAAGTATTAATCTTATAGGTAAGCTGAGACAATACAATAAAAATGACAGCCTAAGTTAATTTTTACTTAGTGCCATACCAATCAAATTACTAAGTAATTTGGTAAATAACAAAAAGATAAAAAACAAAAGATACATAACAAAATTCATCTGGAAGAACAAAAGTCAAGAGTATCAAGGAAACTGATGAGAGAAGACAAAGCCCAAAACGTGAAGGTGGGTTGGCAGTACAAGATTTCAAACTGTATTTCAAAGAGGTAAAGATCAAAACAATCTCATAGACAGGTAGATTAATGGAACAGGTTACACACACTATACACAATAGCAAATGACCATAAAGAAATCACTATTTGAAAAATAAATTGCTCAGAAAACTAGAAAGCAATTTGGCAGAAACTACATATAAATCAACATCTTACACCATATATAGAGATACGGACAGAAAGGATTTATGATTTAGACATGAAAGATAAGCAGATTAGGGGAACATGTAATATTTTATCTGTCGATTTATGATTAAAGGAAGAACTTATGACCAAAAAAGTATAGGATGCGTTACAGAATATAAAATTGATACTTTTGATACTTTTGATCATATCAAATGAAAGATATTTTGCATAAAACAATTCAGCCAAGATTACAAGAAAAACAATTGAAAAAAATTTTTAACAAAAAGTTTTTCTGATTTTTCTGTGACAATATTTAGCTGACTGTTTTGTAAGAATGTAGGAGATGATAGGGCAATCTGTTAGTCAAAAGAGGTGTTTAGTTATGTATAATACAACAGACATTTGGATAATGTCTCACCTGGTAGAATTAGCTATGGTATAATACAACAGTTATTGTATAATACAACATGCTAGAAGGATGAGTCTCTAGCCAAGGAGGAACTGATATACCATCTTTATAAAGAGATAGAAAAGATAATTTCAGACAAAGGGATGTGGGTCTTGAGATTAGAGGCCTCAAGTAAGAGGTAGGAGATGAGGCCTGTAGGGCCAGTCATAGTTAGGATTCCTGATTTTAGCAAGGATCCAGGAAAGACACTCAGAGCTTTAGGTGGGGATTCATTAATTGTAACCCCATTTAAGAGTATAATTGGAATTTAGTGAATTGGATTGAAGTTCTAATTAGGTAAAACAATGATTTTAGATCATGAGACTTTTAATTTATTTTCTCTTTTTATGTCTCATACCAGGATGGTCAGCAAAAAAGGAAGTGTTACTGGGTCAATGTGTTTTTGGAGCCAAGGAAGCCAATGGACTGAAGATTCAGGGGACAGGGTTATACAGTTGAAGGGGTGACTTTTCAGTGTGACCTAATGTTGGACCCTTTTGACTTGATTTCCCCCAAAATGACATTTGGATACTGTCTCACCTGGTAGAATAAATTTGGCCTAAGACATTTGACTACCCACAAGACCTCTGCCTGGACAGTGACATTTAAAATTATACCTATAAAGGAATTTTCCTTTGATGTCCTGGATCTTTATAGTAAAGCTACTTCAAGCAAACTAGATAAAGAAGTTTTAGGTCAGTTGGATTTAATAGCCAGATAGGTTAGGTATGTGATTCTGACACTGTCAGCTACATGTTTAGATAGGAATTAAGATTCCTTAATTTTTATGTTAGAGGGGATATTTAGGTAAGAAGAAGAAATTTTAGGATAATTTACAGTTTCAAGGTCTGGTTAAAGGAAAAGAATATGAGTCATATAAATACATCAGGAAAAAAGAAAACTTATGGTATATTTGGGAATATTTTGGAAAAAATTCATTTTGGTTAAGGATCTGAGTCATTATTGTAATGAGAACAAAAGGTTAAGACTGTTTTTTATTTTTAAACCATATGCTGGCTACTCTTTGTACTAAGAAGATTGTTAAATGCATATGTTACAAGCTTAAGTCAATGGGGTTAATGAAGTTTACTCATGTAGTGAAACAGTTATGGAAGTTTATTGTGTTAAAGTGAAGCATGTATGTCAATATGACAGCAAGGCAAACTGTAAATTGTAATAAGCTCCAGAATCTTATTGTCTTGTGATGAAAATGTGTGTTTTGATCTAAGTACAATGTTAAACAGTTCTTTGCCAGAAGAGAAGGTCTCAACAAATCACCTGAACTGGAGACATCCTTTTGGAATAGATTCAGAAGATGTAGATGGACATCAGATGTTTCCAGGGGAGAAGAAGAGAGAGGGAGACACTGGACCAACTCATCTCTACCATCTCTCGCCTATGGGTACACTGTATAGTCAAGGGATCTGCCCCTTGAGTCTGTAAGTGTGACATTCCTACTTAAGCCCCTATTCTTATGGAAAGGAGGAAGAGAGGCAGGGTGAAGATGTACTCCAAAGGGAGACAAGGAGATCAGGATTACTGATGGCATGGTTATATCCTACATGAGTTTGTATATCCTCTCTAGCGAGAATCCTTTCTCTGATTTAAAGAACAGGGTATTATTAGTAATGGTGGGAGGAGAATCCAACTGACAGAAGTCATTGCCCAGTCTTTTGATGTGGCTAACTGGTGGACTGAGCAGACTGAGAACTGGTCTTATGTACCCCCGAGGCTGGCCTAGATTCTTAATTCCTCATCATAGGTGCACTATGGCACAAGATTCTGGTCCAGAGTAGAAAAGCACCAATGACATATGACTGAGTCAGTTCAGGGTGACTATTCTTTGTACCACTCTGGATACACTATTTTCTTGGACTAGCAAATGGCTGTGGACTTATGTCTAGAAGCAGGATATAAATATTCTGAAGTATACAACTTACAGAGACTCATGTGAGATGTAATGATGGGGGGGTGGCTAGGTGGCGCAGTGGATAGAGCACTGGCCTTGGAGTCAGGAGTACCTGAGTTCAAATCCGGCCTCAGACATTCAATAATTACTTAGCTGTGTGGCCTTGGGCAAGCCACCCCATTTGCCTTGCAAAAACCTAAAAAAAAACCAACCCAACAATTTAATTTGGCGGCTAGGTGGCACAGTGGATAAAGCACTGGCCCTGGAGTCAGGAGTACCTGGGTTCAAATCCGGTCTCAGACACTTAATAATTACCTAGCTGTGTGGCCTTGGGCAAGCCACTTAACCCCATTTGCCTTGCCAAAAAAAAACCAAACCTAAAAAAAAATTAATGAGATGTAATGATGGTACCTGGATCCCTTGTCAGGATGCATTAAAGTAAAGAAAATCGTGATTAACACTGCATATATCCATCTGCCAAAAATTGATCAGGGAGTTATTATCCAGATGAATGGTTCTACTATCTGGGCACAGGATGGGAGTTAGGGCTATGAAACCCCAATTTATATCCTAATTAGATTCTAAGCTGTAATGGAAACAATTGCCAATTAGATAACTAGGACCCTAGACTTGCTGGCTAACTAAGCCATGCAAACAAGAGAGAAAGTTATTCAGCATAGAGTTGCATTAGACTATCTGTTGATTGGAGAAGGAAGAGTTTGTGGTAAACTGAATCTGTCAAGTTGCTGCCTAAAGATAGATGACAACAGGAATGTAGTAAAAGAAATAGGGACATCAGAAAGCTGACAAACTTGGAAAATAGGAGGGATCCATGCCTGATGAGGAAGTAAAAATTTTGATAGAAAGTCAGTAGTCATGTCAATAGCAAGGATTGTAATTTAAAAAAGAAATCATTAATAAGGTGTGGAACCCAGATTCTTTAAAAAAAAGAAAAATGAGAATTGTGAGCAATATGGGAATATTTGGATTCCACAAGAATGTGAAGGGAGATTATTAGTTTACATTACAAAAAAATGGGATCTACCTGTATTGTCTATGGGCAGGTATGTGAGTTAAGACAAAAGACTTAGACTCAACCTGATCAATATCTGAGATTAGGCCAGGTCTGCCCCACCTAGTTCTGAGCTAATTTAGGGTCGGTGCCCTTCTCCTTTGCATAAGAAGGTAGCTGTTCTTGCTCATTAGTATAATGAGCAGGGAGGGGGAAAATGTATGAGGAGAAATGTATCAGTTAGATTTGTGACCCCAGCCAATGATTGGCATGAAGGGGTAGGAAACAAAACCTCTCAGTGTGCATTTGATGCCCCTCTCCCCTTGAGAGAGGTGTGTCATTTATTAAGATGTCTTAAAAAAAACCATTTTAATCTCTCTGAAAATAAGTTTCTCTGATAAAGGCCCCATTTCTAATATAAAAGGCCTATTTCACAAACATATATAATGAACTCAAATTTATAAGATGAATCATTCCCCAATTGATAAATGGTCAATGGTTATGTATAGTCAGTTTTCAGAAGAAATAAAAAGCTATACTCAAATGATAAAATGCTCTAAATCATTACTGATTAGACAATTGCAAATTAAAATAACTCTGAGGTACCACTTCACACCTCTTAGATAGGCTACCTAAGGAAAATAACAAATGTTGCAGGGGATTTGGAAAAATTACAACACTGAAGCTCTGCTGGTGGATTTGTAAACAAACCTAATCATTCTGGAAAATAATTTAGCACTATGTGCAAAGGATTAAAAAAATGTGCCTATCCTTTGAGCAATACCACTACTAGGTCTCTATCCCAAAGAAAAAGGAAAAGAATTTATCTGTATAAAAATATTTACAGCAGTTATTTTTGTGGTGACAAAGAATTGGAAATTGAAGGAATTAATTAATTGGGGAATAGCTGAACAAGTTGTGGTATATAATTGTGATGGAATACAATGCTATAAGAAATGACAGGATTTTTTTAGAAAAACCTGTAAAGGCTTACATGAACTGATGCAAAATGAAGTGAGCAGAACAGAGAACATTTTATACAGTAACTGTACAGTGTATACAGTATTTTATATAGTAACTGTGAACGTCTCAGCTATTCTTAGCAATACAATGATCCGAGACAATTTTGAAAGATTTATGATGACAAAATACTAATTTACCTCAAGAGAGAACTTAAGAATCTGAATACAGAATGAAGCATATTTTTAACCTTATTATTCTTGTTCTTTTAGGTCTGCATTTTCTTTTACAACATAGCTAGTATGGAAATGTTTTGCATGAATGCCCATATATAATCTATATGAAATCACTTGCTTTCTCAAGGTAGGACAGGGGAAGGAAGAAGAAGAAAGAGAATTCAGAACTCAGAATTTAAAAGGTAAATGTTAAGGGGCAGCTAGTTGGCGCAGTGGATAGAGCACTGGCCCTGGAGTCAGGAGTACCTGAGTTCAAATTCTGCCTCAGACACTTAATAATTACCTAGCTGTGTGGCCTTGGGCAAGCCACTGAACCCCATCTGCCTTGCAAAAAAAAATCTAAAAAAAAAATCAAATGTTAAAAGTTTTTCTTTATATGAAATTGAGAAAAATGAATTAAAAAGAGAATCCTGGTACCTCAGAGAGAACAGTTTCAACTGAGTATAATAAGCCAGATGTCAGAAAACAAAATATAAACAATTATAAATAGTCGTTTCTGGAAATTTGTCTTGGAAAGGTAGAGAAAAAGATCAACAGCTTGCAGAAATGGTAGGGTCAACTTATCCACCAGGTGCTATGCTTAATAAGTGCTTTACAATTATTATCTCATTTTTTCCTTATAATAACTCTGGGAGGTAGATGTTATTAAATTTTCATTTTACAGTTGAGAGAACTGAAGTAAACGGGTTAAGTGACTTGCCAAATTAACATAGCTAGTAAGTATCTGAGGTAAAGTCTGAACTCAACTCTTCCTGTCTCAAGGACTAGCATTTTTGATCTACATAGCTGCCTTGTGGCATAAAGAAAAATATATCCAATCTCACACTTAGGCTGAAAAAAATCAGCTTCACAACTACAACACTGGGAAGGTGCAGTTGGATAGCAGGTTATCTGATATAAATCCAGGGAGTTTAGTTGCTCAAGCAATTCGACAAAATGCTAATAGCAGCAACAAGAAAAAAGATGATGTGATAAAAGAATTACACTAAGAAGTAATATTCAAGGTTGAAGAGATGACAGTCTCTATTCACTCTCTTGTTCCTATTTTATGAGGTATTGTGTTTAACCCTGGATATGATATTTTAGAAAGAACAATGATAACCTGGTAGAAATCAGGATAGGGCCTTGAGAACATGCTACATTAGGATCAATAAATGAACTGTGAATGTTTAGCACAGAGAATAAAAAGGATGTGGATTGCTGTTGTTTTCAAGTATTTGAAGGGCTGTCCTATGGAAGAGAAAAATAGATATAAGAAAGACTGAGATGGAATTTTAGATAAATTAAATATGCTAGTTCTCTAATGATGTCTGAACAGTGACAAAAATATCATTTTTTTTGTATTTGAAGCTCAGAGATTAACAGTAACTGGAAGAGTAGACACTTCTCTCCAGGTTTTCAGAACATTACTCTCTCCATTGTCCTACTTATCTAACCACTGCTCGGTTTCTTTTGCTGGATCTTCATCATCCAGGTCACATTCACCAACCTTAGGTATGGGTCCTTATCTCTATCTATACGATTTCATTTGATGAACTTATCAGCTAAAGTGATCCCATCAGTTTCCATGGAATCAATTATCTCTCAGCTAATGATTCTCAAAATCTATTTATCCAGCTGTAACCTTTCTACTGACCTCCAGTTTCAAACTGGATGTTCCATACATATCTTAACCTCCACAAGTCCAAACCTAAACCCATTATTTACCTCAAAAAAACTTTTCCCTCTTTCCAAACTTCCCTATTACCATCAAGGGCATTATTATCCCTGTCTTCCCCAAAGCCCACAACCCAGGTGCCTACAACCACTAAAAAAATCTATATCTACTATCTAAGACACTCCCAGTTTTTAGACCCCAAATTTTTCAAAAAAGGATGTGTCTTATACATGGGGAAAATGATGTATTCCTGAACCATTTTAGCACAGTGCTGGCACATTGTAGTGGCTTCCTGATTAAATAATTTCTTTTTGAATGAAGAAAAGAACTAGAGATTATAGCCTGGGACTCAAGGGATCATGGTAGCTGATTGCAAGTAATTGAAGGCTATCAAGAAAAGATAGATTGAACTTGTTCTATTTGGCCCCAGAAGCTGTAAGTGTCCAAATTTAATTTTAGGTTTATTGTAAGGAAAAGCTATCCATAAATGGAATGGGCTGTCTTAGGATGTATTTGCTCCTTTGAGGTCTTTTAAAGCAAAGGGCTGGATATATCTATCAGGTATATAGTAGAAGGGAATTCTTTTTTTCAGATTTGGTTGGACTAAACAGCCTCTCTTTAGTCCTTTATAGTTCTCATGTTCTGTGAGTCTACAGCTAACTATGTCATGGGGAAGGTGTTATTTGAATAATGTTTTGAAAGAAAGACAGGATTTAGAGACAGAGAAAAAGTAAGACATTGTAAAGTTTGACAGAAGCATGGAAAAAGATATACACTTTTATATGAAGAGAGCAGTGGGTGGAACTGATTAAACAGAAAGAAAAACAGGTTTTATTGTGAAGTAGTAAGAGACTCGTAAACAGATGATGGTGTGCAATGGATGTCAGTTTAAGAAATATGAAATCTATCTGAGAGGAGGTAGGGAAGGTTTCAATTTAATCAATATTTTAATTCAATTCCACAATGATTAAGCAAATAGATACACTGTGTGAATTAGATAATTTAGATAATGTACAGCCTCTGCCAAGTCTCGTTGATTGTATTTCCTTAATCTCTCTTTTATTTGTTCCTTTCTCTCTACCACTCTAGTTCAGATCCTTGTTACCTCTCACATGGATTAATCCAATAGCCTTCTAATTAGTTTTCCTTAATCCAGCCTCTGCCCTCTTCAGTCTCTCATTCACAATTGTTAAATTGATAATCTGAAAGCACAAGTCTGATTTTGTCACTTTTCTGCTCTAGAAATCCAGAGGCTCTCTCTTGCCTTTAGAGAGAAATATGAAATCCTCTCTTTATCATTTAAAGTTCTTTACAACGTGGATTCAGTCACCCTCTCCAGGTCTACTCCTTCATGTTCTCTATGTTCTTTTCACAGACTTACTTACTATCAATATTCCTGCCAACTCCTGTCTTCAAGTCTTTGTACATTTTGTCCTCTGCCTGTGATGCACTATTTCCTTCTCACCTCTGCCTCAAATCCTTTAAAGTTTAGTTCAAATACTACCTTTCCCAGGAAGCTGGCTGATCTTTCCTCCAAGTCCTCTTTGGAAACTATTTTGTACATATTTTATTGGTCTCTTTCTATGTACATATTTATGTTGTAGAGCCTCTGCCCCTAGAGATAAGTATTCTCCTTGAGGCCTGGCACAGTTTTGGTTTTTGTCTTTGAATCTTAAAACACTAATGTCCAGAACAATGCCTGACTTGGAAAGAATAAATGAAATCAAACCTCTTGGAAATGAGTCCTGGGTGCTTGCTTGTTGCCTGTTGTGGTAGACTGGTAAAGACTGAGTCAGTCTGAATGTACCTTATGAAGATTTCTTAAGCTTTAATTTTTGCCCCAATCCTGGGCTTACCCCCACATGTATTGGGAGTTTTATAGTTCATTCATTCAACCATCCTTTATGAAGCATCTAAAGCTTAGTATTGAGGAGTGGGAAATCCTAAGAATTTAAGGTCCCACTAAATGATCTAGATGAGTTCCACTAAAACTTCCTATTGACTGGCCAGATAATAGGACCTAGTGAGTTATTCTGAGGACAAGTGAGTAACTCAACAATAGTGTCCTGAAATACCAGAAAAAGTAAAGAATGAAATGCCAACTCTTCCCTATAGAAGCTCTATCAGGCAATTTATAACCTAAGACTTGCCAAAAAACTCATTTCTATCAGAAATGAGGGAAGCTGAGTTTGTGAATGCAAGGCCTGGAGCCAAGAAGATTCATCTATTATGAGTTCAAATCTGGCCTCACACAAGTTATTTCACCCTGTTTGTCTCAGTTTCCTCATCTATAAATGAGCCAGAGAAAGAAATGGCAAACTACTCCAGTGTCTTTGCCTAAAAAATCCCAAATGAAGTTGGATATGACTAAAAAATGACTAGACAACAAAAGCAGTGTTGAAGTTACCTCTTTGATCTGAGCTCTCTAACTTAGAATATTAGCCCCTCCTCCTCATTATTTTCAGGAATGAAAAGACACTGAGAAAACATCACAAAGAACTGCTTAGTTCCTTGGGAAATATCTGTGGATCTCACTTACATTTTTGTTTTTATGGAACAATATCCTGGCTTCATTTAAAATGTACTGCTTTTCTTTGATAGTATCCTCCATCTTCCCCGATGCTGCATGCCACCTCTTTGCAAGCCTGAAAATCCTGCGGTACAGGTTGAGAACTTCTTGTCGTGTTGCTGTTGTCATCTTGCTGTTGTCATCCTGATTACCATGAAAATAGAAAAGGAAAAAATTTGCATAAAAATTCAATTTAATAGTAGGCAGTTAGGCAGATGTACAGTTTCTACTATCTTTTTAATTAGTCTAGAAATAATTGCTCTTTCTAAACAGATATGTGTGGTAAAGTTACAAGAATTGGAGAAACAAAAAACAGTAGTTATCTCCTAACATTTCTTATTTTATATTTAGTCTACAAAATGATAGGAGGTTGTTCAATGATAGCCCATTTTTCAAGTTGGAAACTTAAAACTCTGGGAAACAGCTGGTTTGAGAGTCACATCTATACTACAAAATACATTTCCTGGAGGGTAATTTTAAAACCTCTTTAAATTGAATGTTTAAGAATATGGGGATCCTAAATAACTGAATTTAACTTAAACATAAAAACTTTAAAAAGTTTTTTTCCTTAACAGTAGTTTACTTTTTTTAACCTGATAATTAGTGAATATAAATGCCTGAGGCTGCTTCAGGGTCTTTATCTTTAACATTAATTTTTCTTTTAAAATATTTTGTAGGGGTGGCTAGGTGGCACAGTGGATAAAGCACCGGCCTTGGAGTCAGGAGTACCTGCGTTCAAATCTGGGCTCAGACACTTAATAATTACCTAGCTGTGTGGCCTTGGGCAAGTCATTTAACCCCATTTGCCTTGCAAAATCCTAAAATATATATATATTTTGTATACAGGAGATTGGAATTAAAGTGTACTGACTTAAGCTTAGCACTAACCTTTAATTTTGGGGGGCTGGTGAGGAAGTGATAGCAGGTTGGGCAAAATTGGGTTTATGTTCTCAGCATTTACTTTTATAACCATAAAGTGGAGTTCTGTTAAAAAAAATAATTGTGGTTGTTAGAGGACTCTAGCTGATTAGATTTCAGGTAATAGAGGTTTTACTAAACTAGGTCTCCTTTAACAGATGTACACTCCATTAGATCAAATAACAGGGACACAAGTAAATGAGCTGCCAATCTAGGAATAGCACCCATGACACCTACCACTGAGTACCCTCCTGTGCTCTCGCCAATCCTCCCCAAACAGGATCATCAGGATTGTGAAGCAGACTGGTCACTACTCCTAGGGAACTTGACCCATTTTTAAAGAATGAAGAGGTTTAACATCTGAAATCAGATACCTGGGATGATACTGAGCTTGTAAGAATTTATCAAGGAAAACATATTTGAGTTGGAAAAATAAATATTTTAATTAAAACATATTTTTAATTCAAAGGGTACTTGCTACAGAAATTCATTTTAGAGACTCTCTCAAGTTAAGCAGGCCTTCAAGGATGATTCTTTAGACTCTCTATAGTTCCTGCTACAGTGACTTTTCTGGAGCTGTTCAATTTCCCATGATGAATAAACCATGTTTCACCAGTTAATCTAAATACTTTAAAACAACTCTATATTGTAAATAGGCAAGCACCCTACTAAAAGACACTCAAAGTCTCTAAATCCACAATATTCTGAGCAACAAAATTCTTAAGATTTAAGATGATTTGGGGGTGGGGGTGGGTGGGAGAAGAAGTGGAAGTGCCAAGAGGCAACTTTCTGTTTGTGGTTCCACAATTGCAAATCAAATGCATAAAAGATGATGTCACCTTCCCAGCTCTGGTAGGGAAACTGGTTTCTGAGTTTCTGACTCTCCCAAAATTCCAAGGTTTCATACGAAAAGGTGTGAGTCAGTTCGTGTGAAATACAGGGAGTGTGTAACTGACTTTCACGTAGTGATTGCTTCATTTTCTTGTGATTAAAAGATAAAACTTCCTCAACTGAATGACACACAGGCATAGAAGTGAGAAAGCCTGGCTGGTTGAAAGAGTTAAATGTCACCAAATATCTATAGTGTTAATAGCAATTCTAACAGATGGTATTTAAAGCTATTTTAAAAGTCCCTTATATAGATTCAATAATACAAAACGCCCCTACAATGATATGTGTGTATTTATGTATAGGTGTGTGTGTATATACATATATATCTATATACATGTATATATATGTGTGTGTGTGTGTGTGTCTGTGTGTATGTATATGACTATATAGGGAAGCAGATCACAAAAGAATATGCTTGTCCAGAGTCAAAAAGCTTACTCGTAATATTGAATAAATTTCAATTTGCATTTTATGACCTTATCATAATTTCAACTAATTATTTGGAAAAAACCTTATATCCCAAGAGTTCTACTACCAGGAACTAAAAAATACATATTAGCTGTTCCAACCAAACTTGTGAGAGATAGCTCCAGTATACTGTTTCTGACATTCCTGGCTTGTGATCCCTAGGCAAGTGTCAGAATCTCTTGGGGTTTTAGGCAACTCTTAAAGATTATAAATTGCAGAGAAGGTGCCTACCTGCATTGATAAAGCTATCCTTACATAAATTTTGCAGGTTGTGAACCAATAGCCCAGCTTACTCAGTCTCACAGAATGAGTCTATGAGAGAGAGCCAGGATTAGAAGCCAGGAATGCTGACTCCTATACTCATGTCCTAATCACATGTTCCTTCCTTTGTCTTTTCAGAAAAGTAGCAATAGAAATGCAAAAACACTGAACAGCATCCCTATAAAAGCAAAAACCACCCCTGTTTGATGAGTTTGGAATATTCAGAAAAAAAAGTCATCAAATATAGTGTTTTTCATATCATAAATACCATGACATCCCAATCAACCAAAAAGGCTCCATCTCCCTTTATGTAAACTTCTCTGGTCCTTTGTATTCCCATGTTCATTATGTTCACACTATTGGAGAATTATTTGTTGGTAGGTGAATAAATATACTGTATGTTAGTATTATGGAAAGTGTCCCAATGAAGCTTTAAGTTATCAAAGCTTAAAGTACTGCACTAAACTTCGGGGGTATTTTTTATTTTAAAGATTTTATGTATTTTGAGTTTTATAATTTTCCCCCTAATCTTACTTCCCTCCCCCACCCCCCACAGAAGACAATTTGTCAGTCTTTACTTGTTTCCATGGTATACATTGTTCCAAATTGAGTGTGATGGGGCAGAAATCATATCCTTAAGGAAGAAACAAAGTATAAGAGATAGCAGGATCAATTGGAAACTGAATAACCTCATTTTAAAAAATGAGTGGACCAAAAAATAAATTATAGAAAGAATTAACCATTTTATCCTAGATAATGACAATAATGAAACAACATACCAAAACTATGGGATTCACTCAAGAGACTCTCAGGGGATATATCTTTAAATGCTTACATGAACAAATTGGAGAAACAGGAAATCAATGAACTAAACATACAACTAAAAAAATTAGAACAAATTAAAAATCCCCAATTAAATATCAAATTAGAAATTCTAAAAATTAAAGGAGAAATTAATAAAATTGAAAGCAAAAAACTATTGAATTAATAAATAAAGCCAAAAGTTGGTATTATGAAAAAACCAATAAAATTGATAAACCTCTGGTCAATTTGATTTAAAAAAAGAAGAAAACGAAACTGCTAGTATCATAAATGAAAAAGGTGAACTCACCACCAATGAGGAGGAAATTAAAGTAATAATTTGAAATTATTTTTCCCAACTCTATGCCAATAAATTTGATAATCTAAGTGAAATGGATGAATATTTACAAAAATATAAGTTGCCCAGGTTAAATGAAGAAGAGATTAAATAGCTAAACAACCCTATCTCAGAAAAAGAAATTCAACAAGCCATTATTGAACTCCCTAAAAAGAAAAAATCTCCAGGGCCTGATGGATTCACAAGTGAATTCTACCAAACATTTAAGGAACAATTGATTCCAATTCCATATAAACTCTTTGGAAAAATGGGGAAAGGTGGAACTCTGTCTAACTCTTTCTATGAAACCAATATGGTGCTGTTACCTAAACCAGGAAGAGTTAAAACAGAGAAAGAAAATTATAGACCTATTTCCCTGATGAACATAGACGCAAAAATCCTAAATAAAATCTTAGCAAAATGATTACAACAAATTATCACTAGGATAATACATTATGATCAAGTAGGATTTATTCCAGGAATGCAGGGTTGGTTCAATAATAGGAAAACTGTTAGTATACTCAATTAATTATATCAACAACAAACCTATCAGAAATCATATGATCATATCAAGAGATGCTGAAAAAGCTTTTGACAAAATATAGCATCCATTCCTATTAAAAACACTAGAGAGTATAAGAATAAATGGACTGTTCCTTAAAATAATTAGCAGTACCTATCTGAAACCATCAGAAAACATTATATATTCAATGGGGAGAAGCTAGAGGTGTTCCCAATTAGATCAGGGGTGAAACAAGGGGGTGCCCAGTATCACCACTACTATTCAATATTGTATTAGAAATGTTAGCTCCAGCAATTAGAGAAGAAAAAGGAATTGAAGGAATTAGAATTGGGAAGGAAGAGACAAAACTCTCACTCTTTGCAGATGACATGATGGTCTACCTAGAGAATCCCAAGAAATCATCCAAAAAACTACTGGAAACAATTAGCAATTTTAGCAAAGTTGCAGGTTATAAAATAAACCCTCATAAATCCTCAACTTTTCTAACGTGTCTATCAAGACACAGCAGGAAGAGCTAGAAAGAGAAATCCCATTCAAAGTAACCTCAGACAATATAAAATACTTGGCATTCTATTTGCCAAGACAGACTCAGAATCTTTTTTGAAAACAATTATAAAACACTTCTCACACAAATTAAATCAGATTTAACATAAATGGGCAAATATCAGCTGCTCATGGATAGGTAGATCTAATATAATACAAATGACAATTCTACCAAAACTATCTGTTTAGTGCCCTACCAAACAAAATTCCAAAAAATTAATGAGTTAGAAAAATTTGTAAGTAAATTCATATGGAGAAATAAAAAGTCAAGAATTGCCAGGAGCTTAATGAAAAAAAGTGCAAAAGGTGGCGGCTTAGCCCTACCTGATCTAAAATTATATTATAAAGCATCAGTCATCAAAACTGTTTGGTATTGACTAAGAAATAGAGTGGTGGACCAGTAGAATAGACTAGGTGCAAAAGCAGGAGATGATTATAGTAATCTGCTGTTTGATAAACGCAAAGAGTCCAGCCATTGGGATAAAAACTCCCTCTTTGATAAAAACTGCTGGGATAATTGGAAGTTAGTAAGGAAGAAACTTAGATTAGACCAACACCTCACACCCTTTATCAAGATAAGATCCAAATGGTTACAGGACTTAAAAATCAATACTATAAGCAAATTAGAAGATCAAGGACTAGTTTACCTGTCAGATCTATGGACAGGGGAGCAGTTTATGACTAAGGAAGAGTTGGAGAACATCAATCAAAAACCAATTAGATGATTTTGATTACATTAAATTAAAAAGCTTTTGCACAGATAAAACCACTGTAAGCAAGATCAAAAGAAACATAGTAAATTGGGAAACAATCTTTACAACTAATGATCCTGACAAAGGACTCATTTCTAAAATATACTGAGAACTGAGTCATATTTTTAAAACAAAAAGCCATTCCCCAATTGACAAATGGTCAAAGGATATGCAAAGGCAATTTGCAGATGAGATCAAAGAAATCTAGCCATATGAAAAAATGCTCTAAATCATTATTAGAGAAATGCAAATTAAAGCTTCTCTGAGGTACCACCTCACACCTCTCAGATTGGCCAATATGACCAGAAAGGATAATGATCATTGTTGGAAGGGTTGTGGGAAATCTGGGACACTATTACACTGCTGGTGGAGTTGTGAACTCATCCAACCCTTCTGGAGAGATATTTGGAACTATGCCCAAAGGGCAACAAAAATGTGCATACCCTTTGACCACTACTGGGTCTATACTCTGAAGAGATGATGAAAATGGGTAAAAACATTACTTGTACAAAAATATGTCCTTCTATTGGGGAATGGCCTAGCAAACTGTGGTATATGTATGTCATGGAACACTACTGTTCTATATTAGAAACCAGGAGGGACAGGATTTCAGGGAAGCCTGGAGGGATTTGCATGAACTGATGCTGAGTGAGATGAGCAGAACCAGAAAAACACTGTACACCCTAACAGCAACATGGGATTGATGTTCAACCTTGAAGGACTCACTTATTCCATCAGTGCAACAACTGGGAACAATTTTGGGCTGTCTGCAAAGGAGAGTGCCATCTGAATCTGAAAAGGAGATGTGGAGTTTGAACAAAGTGCAAGGACTATTCCATTTAATTTAGAAAAAAAAACCATATCTTTTTGTCTGATCTTGTTACCTCTTAGACTTCTCTTCTTTAAGGATATGATTTCTCTCTCATCACACCCAATTTGGATCAAGGTATAACATGGAAACAAAGTAAAGACTGACAGATTGCTTTCTGTGGGGGTGGGGGGTGGGGGTAGGGAAGTAAGATTGGGGGGAAAACTGTAGAATTCAAATAATATCTTTAATAAAAATCAATTAAAAAAAAGAGATAGCAGGATTAGACAATAAGATCAGTTTTTCACCCTAAATTTATGGTAATAGTCCTTGGCCTTTGTTCAAACTCCAGTTAGTTCTCTGAATACAAGATAGTATTCTCCATTGCAGACAGCCCCAAACTGTCCCTGATTGTTGGACTGATGGAATGGGATATTCATTATAAATGTTGTGATAATAGAAATCAACTTCCTGAATTCAAAGCAACTTTTTGTCTTTAAAGATCTTCTCAGTCAATGGATACTAATCATAAAATATGAAAAGATATAAACTTAAAAGAAGAATCCATAAACCTTTTTAATTTAAAATGGTTCCTCATACTCAAAAAGTTGGGAACTACTATTCTACCATATTATCTCTAGGGTGGTAACCATTTTCATATTTTTATACAATTAAGCACTTCCCAAGCTTCTTACACATAGCAAGGCAGGTTCTCATCTTCCCTGTCTTGTTTCTGGCTTCTTCTATCCATCCTCCACATAGGTGCCAAAGAAATTTTCCAAAAGCATAGATCATTTCCCCACTCAAACTCCCATGACTCCCTCTTGCTTATTTCTAAGATTAAATACATATCCCTCTAGTCATTCACAAGCTGCCAGTTTATTACACCTTACTTTTCTGGACTTCCTGTTGTTCTTGTACACAATACTCCATCTTCCACCTTAATGTCTTTGAACAGGCTGTCTGCTATGTCTAGAATGGTCTTATTCCCACCAAATTATCTTGTATATATATTTTGTATATGTCAACAAAGTCAAGCCAAAAGACATTTATTTGGCTCTTGTCACGTGACAGGCACTATGCCAAATTTGGAAATAAGGCAAAGCAAACAATACAGGAGTACCTCCTAGAGAAGAATGAAGTTGTCGACTGGGCCATTGTACATTGTCTGTCCTATATTCATATATCACAACTTGTAAAGCCAATTTCCAATTGATAGACACTGCCCCATCCCCTTCCTTCTTAGTTTCTGAGGATTTGGGTTTTTTTTTGTTTGCATTACAACAAAAAGAGTGATATATTTTCATACACAAAAGACCTTTTCTTCTTTCTTTTATCTCTTTACCTTTGGATCAAAGGAATACAGCACATTAATTTTTAGACATTATACCAAACTGCTTTCCAGAATGACTGAATCATTTCATAGCTCTACCAACAGTGAGTGTATCATATGCCTATTTAACTATAGCCCTCTGACACATCATTTTTCTTTTCTGTCATCACTGCTACAGTAATGGGTGTGAGATTGAAGCTTAGAGTGCTCTAAATTTGCATTATTTTCATTATTTGTGACTTGGAACATCAAAAACTTTTACTCTAGATAGCTTCTTTCTTCCCTTGAATACTGTTTTTTCATTTCCTTTGCTCATTTATCACTGGAGAAAGATACTTATAGAAATAACATTTCTGATGGGGTCAATAATATTTCTGGAACTTCTGAAAAACTCAGATATACAAATAGTAGAATTTAATCTAAGCTTGAAGAAGTATCATGGACTGTATTATTGAAACTCCACCAATAAATAAACAGCAAAAAATTAAGAATTTCATAGAAAATAAATTATTTTTAAAAAGTGGTAAGGAATTTTTAAACTAATGTTTCTGACAAAAGGCCTCATTTCTAAAATATATGGAGAACTGAGTCAAGTTTATAGTATGTCATTCCCCAATTAATAAGTAGTCAAAGAAGAAGAAAAGACAATTCTCAAATGAAGAAATTAAAGCTAAGTCTTATGAAAAAAATGCTCTAAATCATTACTGATTAGAATAAATTAGAATAACTCTGAGGTACCACCTCATACCTACCCAGATTGGTCCATATGACTAAAAAGGAAAATGATCAATGTTGGAGAGACAGTAATTCAGTATGGTGGAGTTGTGAACTTTCTAGAGAACAATTTGGAATTAGGCCCAAAGGGCAATAAAACTGTTGCATACCTTTTGATTAGCAATACCACTACTAGGTCTGTATCCTAAAGAGAACACAAGAAAGGTTAAAAAAAATATACATGTACAAAAATATTTTTAACAACTCTTTTTGTAGTGGCAAAGAATTGGAAATTGAGGGGATGCCCATTATTTGGGGACTAGTCGAACAAATTGTATATGAATTCGTGGTCTATAAGAAATGATGAGGGATGGGACTTCAGAAAAGTCTGGAAAGACTTGCATGATCTTGCATTCACTGATGCTCAGTGAAGTGTGAAGAACCAGAAGATTATACATACTAATAGCAACATTGAGTGATGATCAATGATGACAGACTTGTTCATTTCAGCATTACAACAATCAAAGACAATTCTAAAAGATTTGATAGAAAACACAATCCATATGTAGAGAAGGAACTGTAGAGTTTGATTCTTCTCTCACAACATGATTAATATGGATCTATATTCAGCACAGTTATACATATATAACCTGTATTAGGCTGCTTTCTGATGGGGGGGGGGAAGGCAGGGAGGGAGGAAAATGTAAAATTCAAAACCTTGCAAAAAAAGTAACTCTTGAAAACTACCATTGTATAAGTATATCATTGTATGTAGTTGATTAAATAAATGAAAAAATTAAAGTGGTAATATCAGATTTCAAAACATATTACAAAGCAGAAGACATTAAAATTATTCAGTATTGCTTTTAAACAATAGAAAAATGGATCAATGAAATAATTGGGTACAAAAGATCCAGAAGCAAATGAACATATTTGCAGTGTTGAATTAAACCCAAAGATCCCAAACTCCAGGATGATAAGTACACAATGTTCAGCAAAAACTGGAAAACTGCCTCATAGATATTAAGTTTAAACCAGTATCTCAAAGCATGTACCAAAATTAGTACCAAATAGATGCATAACCTAGATCTAAAAGGTCACATCATAAAAAAAATGAGCAGGAAAGGATATATCTTTTACAAATATGCATAAGGGAAAAGTTATTGATCAAATAAGGGATAGAGTGGACTGTAAGACATAAATGGAAAATTTAGATTATATCAAATTGAGAAGCTTTTCCATAAACAAAATCAGTAGAATTAGAATCAGAAAGGAAAACAGTTGATTGGGAAAAATTTTTGCAGTAAAATCCTTGATAAAGGCTTAATATCCATGATATACAGAGAATTGCTATATTGATATAGTTCTAACATATCAATATATGTTAATATGTTGAACCGATTCATATCAGATTTCTATTATAAGCATAGTCAAGTGAAGCAAAATCTCACACTGGCCATACCCATAATACATTTCTTATTCTGTATGCTAGTCTGTCATCTCTCAGTTCTCTGAAATTAGGGTTGATCATTTATTCTATATTTTTCATAATTTCTCAGTTGTGTACTGTTGATATTATAAATTGTTCTTTTGGTTCATACAAGTCTTTCCAGGTTGTTTTTGAAATGATCCTTTTCATTTATTATAACACAAGAATATTCTATTACCTTCATCTATTCCTTCACTCCCATCCTATTCCTCATCTCCTTTCTATTGTTGACATTGCAAAGAAAGACAATAAAAAAGTGTTTGCATATAAAGGATCTTTTCCCTTCTTTCTTTGATTTTTTTGGCTATAGGTTTAACTGTGGTATTGTTGAGTCCTGCTGACTCAGAAACTTTTTGAGCATAATTCCAAATTGTTGAAATTTCCAAAATGGTTAGATCAAGTCACAGCTCTATAAACAGTGCATCAATACAACTGATTTCCTGTTTTCCCACTCATATGGGGTTTTTAGATCCTCTTCACCAATCAGATGGGTACAAAATGGAATTTCAGAATTGCTTAAATTTACATTTATTTGGAGCATTTTCCCATAAGACCTAAGGAAAAACACAAGAATTTCTTCCCTAGAGAATTTGTCTGTTCACATCCTTATTACAATTTAAAAAATTTGAGGAAACAGATCCTTATACATCTTATGGAGACTTTAACAGAAACTTGCTGCAAAGAATGTTTTGTAAATACCTATTTACTGTAGTAAAGAAGTGGAAACTAAGTAGATGACCCTTAACTCGGGGGATGGCTGAACAAATTATGGTTTAAGAGTGTATTTGGCTATTAGTGTACTATAATGACAAAGGAATTGATTTAGAGAAACCTGGGAAGACTTGGATGAATTGTTGAAATGTGTAGTAAACCTAGGATAAAGAATGGAATAATATTTATTTACCACTTAATATGTATCACTTTTACAAATGTTGTCTCATTTGATCCTTACAACAACCCTTTGAGGTACCATATTTCCCCATGTATAAGGTGAAACCTTTTTCAAAAAATTTGGGGCCTAAAAACTGGGAATGTCTTATACAGTGGTTATAAATTTATTATTATTATTGTTTTGCAAGGCAATGGGGTTAAGTGGCTTGCCCAAGGCCACACAGCTAGGTAATTATTAAGTGTCTGAAGCTGGATTTGAACCCAGGTATTCCTGACTCCAGCGCCAGTGCTCCATCCACTGCACCACCTAGCCATCCCAGGTTATAGATATTTTTACTTGCATTTCCCACTTTTTCGAGTATGTTGTCTTTGAGCTCATTGTTTTATTTTTGTGACTGGTATGTTAGGTTATATTTTGCCATATTCTGCCCAGAAATGGCTCAGAAAAGATTTTTGTACAATGCTGAATTCAAGTTCAAGGTGATCCAGTTTGCAAAAGTGAATAGAAATCCTCCTACTGAATGTCAGTTTGGTCCTCCTCCAACTGAGAAAACAATCCAGACTGGCTATAAGAAGAAAACCCACTGAAAATGCCACGAGAGGCAAGTCGGCCAAATGACCTGAGTTAGAGAGGGAACTGAAGGGATGGATTGAAGTGCCAAGGACCATTGGAATTCCTGTGTCCACAATGATGGTTCAGCATGAGGCAAGAACTGCTGATGAAAAAGAAGTGACTGATTTCAAAGGAGGACACTACTGGTGCTTCAGGTTCATGAAATGGAATGGACTGAGGATACGTCCACCACTAGACTTGCCCAGGGAGTGCTGGGGGTCAACCACAGACCAGAGCACAGACAGGAGAGCAGGCAGAGCTTACCCTTAGGACAGTGATTGTCATGAAACACAGATGAGGATGAGCTAATGGATGGGAGGTTTTGGGGTTTTTTTTAGGATTTTTGTAAAGCAAATGGGGTTAAGTGGTTTGCCCAAGGCCATACAGCTAGGTAATTAAGTATCTGAGGCGAAATTTGAACTCAGGCTCTCCTGACTCCAGGTGCTCTATCCACTGCTCCAGCTAGCTGCCCCTGGATGGGAGTTTTGACAGTGATGAGGAGTTGTATCAATTTTATGATAAATAGAACTTGAGTTCAATAACTTTATGTGATACATTTTCTTTCAAATTTTGAGCCCCCAAATTAAGGTGTATCTTATACATGAGGAAATATGGTAGGTGCTATTATGTACCCATTTTACAGATGAGGAAACTGAGACAGAGGTTAAGTGACTTGCCCAGGGTCACACAGCTACATGTTTGAGGCTTACATTTGCATGCAGGTCCTCTTACCCAAGTCCAGTCCTCTATTCACTGTGCCACCAACTACCTCCAGAGAACAACTAACTGACCACACATAAGGAAAAACTTTGAAAGACTTAATAACTTTGATCACTGTGACTGAACCAGAGCTCCCAAAGACTAATAATAGAAAGATATTTTCCATCTCTTGTAAGAGATAAATGGACTAAAGGTACAGTATATGATGTACATTTTCAGATCTTGCCAACAGTGTGGATTTGTTTTACTTGACAATGCATGTTTGAAATGACAGAGGGGGGAAAAGGGGCTAGTGATGCTAAGCCCTAAGAAAAGAGAGGAACAGAAGATAGAGATAGAAAGCAGTTCAGAGAGAAGCAAACAGAACAGCTTTGAAACTAATGGACTGAATTGAAAAAAACTTAAATTAAAAAAACTTGGTCCTGAGTGCAGAGAGGAAAAATTCCTTTAAATGATGAGATTTACAGAAACATGACTTTGGTCTCTGGAATGCCAGAATCCAAGGACAAAGCTCTCCTATCTAATGAAAAATTTGTTGCACAATACTGCCAAGAAAAATTTTAAAAAGTCAAGGGCAATCACAATAAAAAGGATGTAAATTGGTGATTCTCTAATAGTGGATTAGACAGAACAAAATTAAGAAGCAGCTTCACAGTTATAATGGAAGGGCTCTAGAAACTTTTTTAAGATGGGATTTTTTTTCCCCTAGTAATTTATGACAAAATTATGTAGCCAAATTTCTATTTAATTTGAATATCCTGAAAAAAGTGTGAACTCCACCATGAAAACTTGAACAAAATAAAAGTTTATTAAGCACCATAGTATAAGGCACTTATTGCTAGGCAATAAGGTTAAAAACACAAAAAATGATAAAAAAAAGCCTCTACTCTCAAGAAATATACATTCTACTGGGGCATACAACATGTAAACAGATAAGTTTACACTTGATATTTGAGCAAGAAGGAATAAGAACTAACAACTAAAGGCTTCGAAAATGATATTAAACATAACAGCAAATTTTCAGAGGGCTTTGTACCCTGCGATGTCCCTAGTTTTTTGGTTCTTTTGCACTGAAATGACTTAAACAGACACTATCAGGAAAACTCAAGAATGTAGAAAAATTTTTCAAAAGTTTTTAAATAGTAACTTGTCATTGTATAACAGGATATTCACTATTGATGATTATGGAACATTAGCTATCAGAGAAGATCAAAATATTTTAAAAACTCATTCTTACAATGCCTTCCAAGGACATGAGGACCAAAATAAAGAGCTACAGATGCCATACACATTAAGGGTTAATTTAACTATTATAACCAGTAATATATGCCCTTTTATGCTTAGGGAAAATACTGCATCATGCCCATTGGTGACAAATTAAATAAATTCTAAAGTGCTTTTCAATTATTATATAACATGTATTATTTAGAGCCAAATTTTAAATGCCTACTACATAGAAAAATGTGTTATGAGTATCTTTCTTTTGGAAAATATTCTTGAGCTATATGATCAAATTGTATCAACCAAAGAGTCTGTAAACTTACAAAATTCAAGTATTAATCAAAAGAGATATTTATTTATTTATTTTTAGGCTTTTTGCAAGGCAAATGAGGTTAAGTGGTTTCCCCAAGGCCACACAGCTAGGTAATTAAGTGTCTGAGACTGGATTTGAACTCAGGTACTCCTGAGTCCAGGGCCGGTGCTCCATCCACTGTGTCACCTAGTCGCTACCCCCCCAAAATAGAAATTTAAAAATTTATTGATGACTCCCTGCATCTCATCTGTTCATTTCCCCCCCACAATTTTAAGGAATTGCTAGAAGCATTGGTTAGTTGAACTAGGAAACTCTTTATTTTGAGATTTCTCTAATTCCTGATAAGAGATAGAGGAATCTGTCACCTGCTAGTGAATTTTTTATTTTTTAAATAAATATTTTGTTTTCCAATTATATATAATAGTAGTTTCTACCAATCTTTTTTTAACAAGGTTTTGAATTTTTGCAACCCCCCCATTTCTTCCCTCCCCCCTCTCCCCAACAGAAGGCAATCTGATAGTCTTTATTTTGTTTCTATGATATGCATAGATCAATAATGAATGTGTTAAAAGAAAAACTATATTCTTTAGGAAGAAACAAAATATTAAGGATAGCAAAATTATATAATACTTAAGACAACTTTTAAAAAATTATAATCTTTGGTCTTCATTCAAACTCAACATTTCTTTCTCTGGATACCAATGGTATAACAACTAACCCCAAATCATCTTTGATTACCATACTGATGGAGTGAGCAAATTCATCAAGGTTGATCATCACCACCTGATGCTGTTAAGGTGTACAATGTTCTTCTGGTTCTGCTCATCTCACTCAGCATCAGTTCCTGCAAGTCTTTGCAAGCTTCTCTGAAATCCTAGTCCTCCTGATTTCTAATAGAACAATAGTGTTCCATCACAAACATATACCACAATTTGTTTAGCCATTCCCCAACTGATGGACATCCCCCCGATTTCCAATTCTTTGCCACTACAAATAGAGGTGAATTTATTATTTAGAAGTGTCACCAAGTATCCCAAAGCTATTTTTCTCAGATCCCTATAGTATCCTTACAGTAGTAAATATCTCTCAATTGGACACTCAACTTAGACACATACTACAACTCCTGATTCTTACTGGAAATACTATACTGTCTACACCACATGTATCAACATGTATCTCTTCCTGTTTTTTCTTTATCTCTTTCTCACCATTCATCCTTGTGTATTTCTTTTTCCCCAAATTTATGCTGCTCCATTCTTTTGGTGAACAGAGAGATCATATCAATTTCAGTCTTTATATGTTACAAGCATGAGCACCCTCACACAAATTCACAAATATGTGCACAGAAAAAAAACAGTGTTATATATAATCTATGCCATCTTTATTTCTCTACTCCCTTACCTTTGGGATTGGATTTTTTTATTTACTGCTGCAGACAGATTTTGTTTATTATAAACTAAAAACAGAAACTTAACATTGTATATAATGGAGGGAAAGGATTGTATCCCTGTTCATACCATAATTAATGTTATATAAAAGTATGAATGGATATCCAAGAGGCGAATGGAATGTGTAAATGTTGGGAACATATGGTTTTTTTTTTTGGTTGTTTGTTTTTCTACTTCAAATTTTAAAAAAGACAGGTGCTTTACAACAATTCTCAAACATGAAATAGGAATGGGACTATTATTATCTGGGAATTTCCTCAAAAGGTATATCTTTACAAAAGCAAAAAATGTACCAGGTTCAAATGTTATGGATTTCTCTACAGCAACATAAAATTATGCAGATATCTGGGGAGTTCTCCAATCAGGCTACTGTAACCATGAGAGTGGCTGGTCTTCCCAGAAAGAGAAACATTTATTAAAATAGAACTTAGGACCCGTATTAAAAATAAATGGAGTAATTATTTTCCATAAAAGCACCTGACAGGAAAGAATGTTTTTCATTTGTTTTTGAAGAAGACCATAACATCAGAGAGGTGAAGCCATGACAAGCACATGAAATGAACTTGAGTGAGGGGCTGTTGTGCTAAGTCACCAACCGGTCTCACTTTCTCCTCCAGAACCCTCTGGGTCCAGTGGCTAGATATGAATCAGGATGAGAAGCAATCAGGGTTAAATGACTTGCCTAGTATGCATCAAGTGTATTAGGCTGGATTTGAATTCTTGTTCTCCTGACTCCAAGACCAGGGCTCTGTCCACTAAGCCACAGTTAACAGAGAAAAGAAAAAGCAAGTGAAAAGAGCCAACATAAAGGAACATCAATCAGGTGTTTAATGTTATCCTGAATAGAACAGGAACTAGCCACCAATGAGAAAACTAGGCCAAAGTTAAAGATCAAATACATTCACTTAGAACTAAGAAAAAGCACTGTGAATAAACAGCATATAATTAATACTGGCCACATAAGAAAGACCTGTGAAATCTAGGAAACACAGACCGGAAGTACAAACACCACTCTAATTCTTCCATTTGTAATTTTCTTGCAAGGTTAAATGTGAAACTGACTAAAAGCCTTTCCATTACTAGAGAGACTTCTCAGCACTCATATAGCTAGCTGCCATTTCAAGTTGATTCCTTCAATTGGCTTATAAATTGCAAACCTGTTTGATTCACTAAATGCATTATGAGTTGTCACACGATGACAATGATTTCCACATCAGACTGATCATAAATCACCATCAGCACTAATCCATAGGAGGCAAAGAACTGCTCCTTCAGTTCAACACTGCTCTCATGGGCTATGAGGCTGAATTTAATTGTTCAATGAGAGGTTTCTGCCATCTTCCCCCCTCTTTTGTGGCTGAAGTTTCCAGATGCTGTGTTCATCCTAAACAAACACTGGCACAGTCTGTCTTCCAGACAGTAAATACAAAACAAATTCTTAAAAAAAAATGCCAAGTATGAAGCAGGGAAAGGAAGAGCAATTATAACTGAGGGAAAAAAATTAGGAAGCATTGGAGAAGAGGTGCCTCTCAGGCTGAAGATGGAAGGGAGCTGAGAATTCCAAAAGTTGGCAGTATGGACAGCACATTACCCTATGCAAAGTCAGCGTTAGAAACCAGCTTCACCAAGGGGGTAAGGGAATAAATAGTGAGGAAGCATGCAATAGGTATAGATAGCTTTTCCTATTCCATTAGATTTCATCATATCACCAACTTAAAGGAGAAATAGAATGGCTATCATTACTCTCAGTAGGGAGATGGGAGATTCAATAGGAAAAAAATTTTGCTAGGATCAAAAATTGAGTCACTAGCAACATCAGTGAACAGCACTGGCCCCCTGATTTCTTATTGACAGGTGAGTGAAATTATTCTGGGGTTTAACTTGGGGGGGTCTAAGAACTTTTTTAATATAACAATTATATTTCATCATAGTTGGTTTCTTTTGTAGTCTTACATAATTTACTGTATGCATTTGAAGATATCAGAAAAAGGTGATGACCAAAAGGGGTACAATGAAACAAAAAAGAATTCCTGGCCTGGATTATCTCCAAAGACCTCTTCATAGTACTTAAGATTCTAAAATCCTAGTTTAGGGATGCTACCAATTTCTAGTAGATTACTTTAATAGCCTCTTAAAGTTCTTTCAATCATCTTCCCTTGACCATTCTTCCCTTTCCAACTTAAATGTGTCTTCCTAATGCACATCTCACGACTGGAGGCAACTTGTCAGATACTCTTGAGATTCAGTGATGGTGCTTTTTTGCATTCACTGGGACACAAGACACTCATCTCCTGATTCTGTGTATTTTCACTAGCTGTCCCCCAAGCCTGGAATGCTTTCCTTTTTCATCTCTTTTCCTGGCTTCTTTCAACTTCCAGCTAAAATCCCACCTTCTTACAAGAAGCCTTTCCTCTGTAGATCATCGCCAATATATTCTGTACATATCTTGTTTGTACTTAATTATCAGAATGTATCATTAGTGTTTGTAATTACTAGAAATTAATTGTTGATATGTGATGAGCAGAGGCTGGTACTTTTGTTTTTTTGTCTTTTCTTTGCATGTCCAAAGCTCAGCACAGACAAGTTACTTGATAAATGCTTTTCTAATTGACTTGCCTTTGAAGACAGATTGTACTTTCCAAATTCCACACAATTGTAATTTTTCATTCTCTCTCCCCGTTCAAGGGCCAACTCTGATGTGACCTTCCAAAATCCTTACCTGTCCTACAAAACTTGCAATCTTTCATTCTGCCTTCCCCCATCTCCCATCACATCCAATCTTATAAGTGTATTTTGCTGCTTTCCCCACTTCTGATCCCCCTTAGTCGTTAAAATGTTAGAAGGCAGGCCTGAGTTCTGACGTCCCAAATCCCACACAGATGAGAATCACACTCATTCTCCGGCCACCAGAATTCCCTCTCTCCCTACAAGTCAGCCTTTCCTGGGCCAAAGCATTTTGCATGTCTCATTCTCCACCCTCAATGATGGCACAATGAATACGGCCTAGCATCTGGGGTCAGGAAGATATTTAGCGGTATGACCCTGGGTAGGTCACCTAACCTTGTTTGCCTCCGTTTCCTCATCTGTAAAATGAGCAGAAGGAAATGGAAAACACTCCATGTCTAGTATACAAGAAAACTCCTGTCGTCCAATTTTGAACTATCTGCAAAGGACAATATCATCTGTATCAAGAGAAAGAATTATGGACCGTAACCAGCAGATCACAAAAAAAAAGCTTTAAATTATCACGTCATTTTGCTTTCTCTCATACTTTATTCCTCTTCCTTAAGGATATGATTCATCTCTCATCACTGAGATCAATGTATACCATGGAAACCATGTAAAGACTAACGGACTGCCTTCTGTGGGGGCGGGGGGTGGGAAGCAAGAATGGGGGAAAAATTGTGAAACTCGAAATTAATAAAATCTTTCTTGGAAAAAAGAAAGCTCCTCTGCCCCCCGCAGGGGCCTGTAATGCTGCCCCCCACCCCGGGCTGCCCCCCGCGGCCTCCGGCCGGCTCCGTTCCTTTTCTTCCTACCAGGCCCCGCAGAAAGTTGCCCCCGTTTCCTTGGGGCGCCGGGTCGCCCCCTTCCTCCCCTTCCTCCCCTTCCTCCCCTTCCTCCCCTTCCTCCCGCCGCGGCGCCCCGCCCGGGGCGTGGAAGCTCCCGGGGCCGGCGCTCGCGTCGCGTCGCGTCGCGTCACGTCACGTCTCCTAGGCGTCCCCAGTCCCCGCTTCTCCTCGGCGAGGAATGAGGGAGCTCATTGGACATCGAACGTGGGGGGAGGGTCGGTTGGATTAAACCGACTCGGGTAAATGGCCCCGGGGATGTGGCGGCCCCCGCGGCCCCGGCCCAGACTAGCTGAGCCCGAGTTCTCGAGCCGCGGGGGCTTCGGGGGAGGGGCGGGCCACGCCGCCGTGTCTCCTAGCAACGCCGCCCCACGCTCGGCCCCGAGCGACTCAACCGCGCTGTCCGCGGCTCGGAGTAGTCCGCCCCGCCCCGCCTCGCCTCGACCACTCAGGCTGGGCCCACCGCGCCTGCGCCCTGCCGCCTTCCCGCCCCCCCCCCCCCCCCCCGGCGCCGCGGAGGACAGCGCCGGGTGCCCGCCGGGGCCGGCGCGGCGAGGCCTGGGGCTGGTCCTGCGGGCCGGACAGGATCGAACCACCTGAGGCAGCGGAGGTGGGAAGCGTGGCCCACAGGAGAAGAGGCTCGAGCCCCAGGCAGACTCCGCCCTCCGCCAAATCCGCCTTCCGGCCTACCGGCTAAAGCACAGTCCACCCTCTCGCCGCCCGCTCGGTTTCTTCTCCCGCGGCCCGGCTCTCCTTGGCCCCCGCCCCCTCCCTCACCAGGCTGTGGTTCGGCCCAGTTCCGCCCGGGCGATTTCCTCTCCCTCCCCAACCTCCGGGGGGGCGGGGCTAGGAGGTCTGGTCGTTGCCCTTACTTGGCGACGGCTTCGCACGTCTCCGTGTGCGTCAGCCCGCAGTCCGCGCTCCTGCTCCCTCGGCCCGCCCTCCCCGAGCGGCGGGGTTACCGGAAGTGATGATGCAGGAGGAGATGGAGGAGGCGGGGCCTCCGGGCGGCCGCCGCTGCTGCTGGTGCAGATGAGGAGGAGGCGGCTGCGGTGCTGGAAGAGGAGGCGGCGGCGGCGGCGGTGTAGGGAGCTGGCAGGCGAGCGGAGATGGTAGGTGGCGTGGCCCCTGCGGGCTGCCGTCGTTTCCAGAAAGGGTTTGGCTGGCTGGGCTGGAGGAGCCCCCGGGGCAGCTGTGAGTTGGGTGGAGTGAGGAGGGGGAGTAGCGAGGCACAGCTGGGGGGGGCGGCATGGGGAGGTCCGGACTGTTGGCCCCGGGGGCGGCTGTGCCCGGAGCCCCGCGTCGAGCCACCCGGGACTCGGAAACTTACCTTTTCCTCCTCCTCCTCCTCTCCCGACCACCCTCCGCGGCCCCCACCCCGAGGCTTTGGCGGGGGTGGGGGATGGGGAGGGGGGACGGGACCCTCTGGGGTGGGGTGAGTGAGTGTCAGGGACCCGGAGCTGCTGGGACAGTGTGCCCCAGGTAAGCGCCTCGGCTTTTGTGCCGGGGGGGGGGGGGGCGCATTCTCCTCTCTCCGCCTCCTCCCCACCTCCAACTCGATTCACAAACTGTTGTGGTGTTCAGGAGCTTGGACCTGAAGGCCTCTCAGCACCTTTGCAGTAAATGATAAACATCTGTGCCTACGGTAGTGGGGCTGGAGCCTCACTTAGCCTGTATCCTGTGTAGGAAATGGGATGTGGTGACAAATATTATGTTGACTTTTTTTTTTCCATTTCCATTCTTTTCCACTACGATCCCATGATCCTGCCTAATATGTCTGGGTAACTATCGTTATTATTTTACACAATGACATTGTTATCCCCATGCCAGTGGTCAACCTCTTTCGAATTTGATGTTCAGCCTTTCATTTTAATCACTTAGAACTGGAAGCTTTGTAACAGCGGTCATAGGCTCTGTCACCGGCAACATCACTCCTTGCTTAATTGCTTCAGATTATAATAAATACATAAGTCATTTGAAAAAAATCTGACCTCAAGATTTCAGAGTTAGGATGATCCCTTATCCCTTGCATAGATTTAAATGGCATCCTAGCCTAGTAATCAAGGTCTGCTCTAAATACCTTGAGTGTGAGAAATTTACACCTTGTCAATTATTTCTAGCATGAGTTGGTATTCTTCTAATTCTAGATTCTCTTTCTCTCTCTCCACCCACACTTGATGATGCACTTCAGAGAGCAGAAAACCCCATATTTTTCGTTTTCACAATCAGACAACAGCTCTTTATTGTTTTCCTTTATGTGTTTGCCACACAATACTTTTAAGGCACATAGAGCAAATGCTGATTTTTTTTTTTTTACTAATTTAGATGTGTACATAGCTAATTTTAAAGGAGATGATATCTGTTTGGCTTTGTTTTGGAGAGGGAAAGCAGTAGCAAATGTGTAAACAAAAAATAGTTGTGAAGAAGGCATCTGTTAATATCTTATTAAAGAGAAAATAAATGAGAATGCAGGACCTTTGAAGACCATCATTTGGATTTTGAAGCAAGGTGCTAGCCTCAACTATTCAAAAATTCCTTTTTTGACACTTAACATTTTATGAACTGCTTTTTTGGAAGACTCTAAAAAGTTTGTGCCTAAACTTCTTGCTATTTTTTGATCAAAGCATTTATTCATTGGCTACATGTTATAGGGTTTGGATTCCATATTATTTGATCTCTCTCCCTCTTTATGTGTGTGTGTGCATATATGTATGTATATATACACATACATATGGTTGTATGTGTTATATATGTATATGTAAATAAAATATGTGCTCCTGATGAAGGGGATCTTACTCCCAAATCAAATCACAAAGGTTGTTTTTTTTTTTGGTACATATAATAGTAGTATTGTGCCCATAATCATGAAGCATTGTAAATATATTGTAAAGAAACTTGGCAAAGAAATGGTAAATCAGAGAGAAGGGTTTGAACCATAATTTACATGATATAGAGCATTTTGTTTAATAGTCTGGATAAAATAAAAAAAAATCAAAGTAATGGAATCATTACTCAAGCAGGCTTTTAAAATTTTAATTTTGTCTTTTGTACTGTTATCATTAGAAACTAATCCTGTGATGAGGGCTAAGTTAGAGATAGTAGCCACCTTGGTTTTCTGTAGTCTTAGATTCATAATTAAAATTCAGTAGGATGTTAATTTAAATAATCTTTTTCTCAAGTCGGGTAGTTTTATAGAATTTGCTGCTATTTTAAATTATGAAAAACCTTTTTGTATCCTAGTATAGGAATCCTTGTTGACAGCCACTGTATAAATTGTATTAGTATTTTGACAAGTAACAGAAGCTGCTTATAGAAATATGACACTACTAACCTATTAGTAGGACTGGTGCTCCAAGAAGTGACTTTTTTAAGTAGTGAAAATGTTTAGATGTTGACACAGTCTCATATTCTTTACTGGTCTCTTTTGTAGGGGCAAAATAGTCAACACATTTCTTTTGGTATTCTGAATTAAAGGCAAGGGTGTGCTGGAGCAATACACCTTGAAAATTGGCAAATGATAAAAAATTAGGGCTTGATTTATTGTTTTGTTGATTGCCTAGCCTTAAGAAAGTGATGGAGAAAATATTACTAATGCAGATTAAATTTAAAAAGTATATTTTTTTTCTCCTGAGCACTGGGTGTTAAATATTTACCGGCATACCACTGACTAAAGGAGAGCTTTTAGGGAGATGAATCAGCTGTGCTAGTGATCCAACTGTTAGTGGAAGGTTAAAGTTTTAATTGTCCAATTTTGAACTAGAAAGGCAACATAGTGAAGGAACTTGGAGTCAAAAACACCTAGATTTGAATCCAGCTTGCTATTCTTGCAATTGTGTCATTGTGGACAAATTATTTAGCTCCTTTTAGCCTATCTGTAAAGTGGAGTTAATAAATAACTAGTAGTTACTCTATTTGTTATGGAAACAAATGAGATAATATATGTCAAGAATTTTGTAGGCCTTTGTATAAAAGCCAACTATTATTATTATTATTATTATTATTAGACTATTACTAGTCCATGAACCCATGTATGTTTGACTCTTGAGTACCATTCAGCCATATTAAAACTATTAGTTCTCTACCTTTTCCTTTTGAGATTACTAATAGCTTTATGTTTGGGGCTCAACATAACAATCCATTTAAAAAGAGGCTCTGTGAGCCTTCTAATTTAACTAAAAATACAGTGGAATGTAAATGGAATTATGTATCTCTTATCTTTGAAACATAGCTTCACTGGAGATCTTCTCTTGATACCTTATGCAGTAAAATTGTTTCTGCTTTATCAATGACTATGGCATAGGAGTATGAACTATGTCATTTCCTACAAAGGTTAAGGCTTCAAGTAGACTTCAATCACTAAGTGTCTACCCTGAGAATAACAGCATAGCTAGGCTTAGAGAGACTCGTTTACCATTATAGCTCTCACTTGATGAATTTTTCTAGTAGTTGTAAGGATGTCAGAATTGACAGGTTTTGATGCCTCTGTAGCAGGAGTAACACTTTTCATTGGATCTTTAAAATAATGAAAGCAAAAAACAGTAAATTCTGAGTAAAGTGACCTTTTGTCCCATAGGATGCTGAAAAAATATGTTGCTTGGATACTTGTGTCATTACACACAATTTTCCAAATGCTAATTTAAATCTTTTAGTGTTTTGGGAAGTGAAATCATTCTTAAGAAATTATTTGCCATTTTTCAAATGTTTATTATTTTAGTAGGTTTTATTGATCATATGCCAGAAGCATCATATGTCCCAAGTATGAAAACTTTTTGGATGATAGAGTTGTTGTTGAATGTAATGAATGTGTGTGCATTTAAATATAGTTGAAGGGTAAAGTTTTAATTATTTTTAAAGTTTTAATTTAATACATATACTATATTGCAAATTACAAAAGAGAACAATTAATAATTCAATTTTATCCTGTTGTTCCAGAGAGTAAGCCATTCAGAGAAATGGAGGATTTATATTGATATAGCTTTTTTGGCTTTGGCCCAGGTTAAAGAATTTTGACTTACTCTATATGCTAATGATGCACTTAAAAATGCTCTTTCCAGTGGGTTGTCATGCTTTCCACTATTCATCCTTATTTCAATGGTTTATTATAACTCAAGTATGAAAATATCCTGTGGGTTGAAATTTTCATCAGTCACTTTAGAGCCTTGTGGCTTTTTTTTCTTTCATATTAAAAAAATGGAGAAAAGTATTAGTTGTTAAAGCTAGTGGTATCTAAATTGTTTAGTTGTGTATTAGAAATGAACCTTGCACTTATCTATAAATTTTAATTCCAAGTTTTGATTTTCTGTCCAGATTATCATTGGTTTAGTTTCTTAAACTCTGGGGGCATTCTGGGGAAAACAAAAACCAAAAACACAGACCAAACTCTGAAAGTATTGGGAGACCCAGTAGGGCAGTTGAGGCCACTGGACTATTGGAGTTATGATTAAGTGGTTTTAAATTTCATCAGATGACTTAAAATTTAATCTGATTTTGATTTTTTTTTTTTTTTTTTTGATATACAGGCTATGGTAAGGAGAGTTAATTGCCTACTGTTTTGAGGTGAGGACATGGTAACTTAAATGAAACAATGGTAATTACATGGTAACTCCTGTTTCCCTTTCTTTTGATAACTTACAATTACCTCTTTGTATTTGTTTATAGATGTTGAGCTACATGGTTGAGTACCAGTTCTCCATAAAATTTAGGAAGATGTTCAATAGCCTTTTGCACAATATAACAGAATGTTTATATGAGCAGCTTTCTCTTCGGGGCAAAACCAATCAATTTTCTTGTTGTTCTTCCCAAATGGTAGGTAGGAAGAACACTGTTTTGGGGGGGGCAGTGATGGGCAGAAGAAGTAGGTGGTCCTAGACTATTTGATAACTTTAATTAGAAGATGAGAGTTAGTATGGTAGAGTGGACAGAGCTTGCCTTGGAATATGGAAGACATATATCTCTGACACATATTAGTTGTGATTTTGGTAAATTGCTTAGTTTCTCTGTGCAATAAGCTATATTACTTGCATATACTTTGATATACAGGGAGCTTACTATTGAGAATTCTTTATACTAGTGAAATTGCAGGTTGGGTCTAAATAGTGGATATTTATAAAATAAGGGTTACACCCAAATTTATTTCAGTGGTGAAATGGTTGTTTAAAAGTTCTCCAAATTTGAGTTACCTGGAACCCTATACACTTAAGGGAGAAGATCCTGGGAGGAACTTAGGTGAGCTTAGCTGAAAGGAAACACATTAAGTAAGCATCGTGATTTTCCAGAATTGAAACATATAGCTGCTCTTTAGATATTACTGAATAAAGTGTTTGTGACCATCTATGTCACCTTGATGCCACTCTGATTGCTTAAAAGGATTGAGCTTGTGTTAATGACCCCATCTCTTCTTAAAGGTTTTGACTCTATTTAACTGTAGTGTTTTAGCTTGTCATATGGTATTATTTCAGATTGAATTGCAGCATTGCCTAAGAGACCTTGATCTTACAGCCTTGTGAATGCTGTCCACATTCATTTCATGCTTTCTTCAAGGTTTCAATTCTAGGGAACCACTGTTAATAGAAATTCATTCTGCTGTTTTCTATTTGTTAGATTCATTCCAAGTTTGATATTAGACATAAATGAGATTAGCCAACATTTTAATATTGTTAGTATTTAATGCTTGCAGTGTTTAATACTTTATTATTAATTTTTTAAAATTTTTATTTATTTAAGGCAGTGGGGTTAAGTGACTTGCCCAAGGTCACACAGCTAGGCAATTATTGAGTGTATGAGGCTGGATTTGAACTCAGGTACTCCTGACTCCGGGTGTGTGTGTGTGTGTGTGTGTGTGTGTGTGTGTGTGCGCGTGTGTGTGTGTGTGCGCGTGTGTGTGCGCGTGTGCGTGCGCTCTATCCACTGTGCCACCTAGTTGCCCCATGTTTAATACTTTATTATGACAGTTAGCCCACATACCCACATAGTTGCATGCATTGACTGTTAATGTACTTTATCTCCTTGTCTAGTAGTGCATCTTTTTTTTTGTTTTTTTTTTTAGGAGAGCAGAGTTGTCATAGCTTTCAGCTCTGTGTAATTAATGAAGGTTTTTGGCTGGGTGTGCTTTGTTTGCCTAAAGTGGGGTGGTATGTGACCTATCATTTTGAGTCTGTGCAGGCCTTGAGTCACAGCATTTACAGTGTTGATTGCAGTTCCTTTATATACAGTTTAGGAAGAAGGAAAAATAGATGCTTAAATTTTACCCATAAACTTCTTCCAGGCTCTTGGTTTCCTCTTTATTCCTGTCTTGGCTAAATTTTGATTCTTTATTTTGTAGTTTGTCAGTTCCCATGAATATTTCAGGGGTAAAGGCCTCATGTAATACATCAAAAAAATGTAATAAAAGAAGGAAAGTTTTGTTTTTTTCACAGATGAGACAGATCTTTCACAGTGGAACAAATGTTTAGGCTGTAAAAGAGGAGAGAAATATGTAAAATGTTTACAAAATTTGGTGGAAGATGAACTAGATTTTTTTAATCAAGAATTATGTCATTATTACAGATTCTTTCTTTCTTTTTTTTTTTTGCAAGGCAAATGAGGTTGTGGCTTGCCCAAGGCCACACAGCTAGGTAATTATTAAGTGTCTGAGACCGGATTTGAACCCAGGTACTCCTGACTCCGGGGCCGGTGCTTTATCCACTATGCCACCTAGCCGCCCCTTTATTACAGATTCTTAAATGATGTTAATTGGAATTCTACAGAGAATATTATTTTAAAAATGATCAAATACCAGTTGACTCTTTGCAGTGATGTTCCCTTATAGCTGTACTTACATGAATGTGGTCTAAATGGAGAGGATGTGTGACATTGTGGAGTTAGCAGAGTAGGTTTAAATCAGGGGTTGTTGATCAGAGAGCTATATTTTACTTAGCTTCTCTATGCATTCTGATGTAAAAAATAACCTAGGTCTTTGATATAACCAATCAATATAGTTATATTTTGTTCCTTTTAAGCTGAGTAACAATTTGATTTTAAGGAATGACACTGGATAATATTCCTTAGATGAAATAGACTGAATCTTTAAGTGATTGATTGGTAGGATTACATTTCCCATAAAGTAGTTTTTCTTTGAAAAAGTAGTTAATTATCCTATCAGATATGTACTATCATTTAGAAAAGATGAAGTCAGCATGTTTTACCTAAAATGGGAGAGAGCCTAATTTAGGGGTTCTCGGTCTTTACAATTCAAGAAATATTTGTTAGGCATCTCTTAAACAAACCTGGATAATGGATGCTGGGAAGGGACTATAAAAGTGAATATGGTCTGTGTTATATTCTTATCCGTGTAGATTTATAATCTAGCAGATTTTTTAAGTAGATTCTCCTCCTGAAGAATCTATTGTTTCTCTCAAGTCTTAAGGTCAGCTGTAAAGAGTGAAAGGAGGAGTGCTGAAAATATGCTACTGAGAGGTAGAGGTGTGGAAGAAGGGTGTGATGACTGATACTGGGGAGGGTCAGGTGGTTGTTGGTGGATGCACTTTAACTGAGTATAGAGGGTAAGAACTATAAGTGAATATGAACTGTGTCCCCTTTCACAATTTGGGGAGGATAGGCAACTTCCAGTCTTGTGTCTCTGACTAGATTGATTTTCAAGATTGACTGACTGGTTAATCAAGACTTCATAGTTAAGAGAGGTCATCTAATTTTTCTGAGATAGGTGTTTTTTGATTCTGTTACTTAATCTGAAGCAATACTCAGTAGTGAATAGTCATGAATGAAATGTTTCTGAGTCTAAATTGTAACTTTGGTTAGAGTACTTTGTGATGCTAATTCTAGGTGTGTTGACTATTATTGGTACTGTGTGATTTGTCCTAAATGAAAAGTTCATTTTAAAAATTGAGGCAATCCATAATTACCAAATTTTATGAAATAGTGAAAAAAAATGCTGTGGTTTTCTCTCTATTTAAGAGAAGTAATTTCTTGTTAGAAATATGTATATACTCACATACATGTATACAAATATCTATTCTTAAATTCTGTTGTAATAAAAATTAAATATTTACCTTATGTTTGCACTTTATTACACTTTTTTGAGAGTGCAACTCCCAATGAACTGTCCATGTTGTTCAAAAAAGACTTTTATGGAGAACTCACACAAAGCAAGCACGGGGTGGGGGGGGAAAGAGGGGGGTCCAGAAAAAGTGATGCAACGACCCTGTCAAGGTCTCTCTTTAAGAACTTTGGAATTGATTGTGCAGCATGAAGACACTGGCACAGGATTGCCCAGCATAGTGTGCCCTTCTCAGAGAGGATGCTGTGCTCTATGTGCAAGGCAGAGGGGAAGTGGCTTGGAGGAAACATGAGATGTTCAAGTTTAGAGAAACTATCCCAGGTGTTTACATGGACTATTTGTGCTTGACCTGTGGTAGAGCAGTCTGAGTTTGTCTGATCAGCCACAGTTAGACGCACTATAACTTGTCTCTATCATAGTCTTTAATAATAAAGGACAAGAACCAATTAACATTTAAGACAATGAAGTTTTTATTTATTAAAAATCAAGAGTTTGACTTATTTTATAGACATTCATACTGTAATCCGTTGACTTTTAGTCTTAACTTCCCTTTCTCGTTTTTGTTTTAACAGGTGCCTGGAGTTCTGCTCAATAGGATCAGAGTTCCTGTTAGTGCTGCAGACACCCAGCATGAACTGACTTGGTGACAGCCATAATCACCATAATTAGCGATTAGATATCCCTCAAGAAAGTGGCTTCTATGAGTGAAGTAAGTAGATTTTAAGAGGGAAAGGGAGGGGAGTGGAGGAAGGAGAAAGCTTTCCTTTAAAAACCTTAATACTCCTTAAATTTGCTTGGATGATGGGTACCTACTCTGATTGGTTTCAAACTGCTCAGCATCTGGGTGCTACAATTGCAGATTCCAAAGACCAAACTCCAAATCTTTAAATCAGTGTTAATAAGTTATCCCAGAATGTGATCCTTTCTTCACTTCCTGGTGAAGAGATGCTTGTTCTAACCTTGACTGCCCCAACAGCCAAAATAGCCAAATAACCTAAACTTATTTAGACAGGTTTTAGAAATATATGTTTCTAAAGAACTCTGAAGGGTCTTGGTTGAATAGTAATCTGGTAAGGTGTTCCCAGTAAAACTTCATAGGTTGTCAGCTTTTATAAGGTACTCTACTAGCTTTGTGTTTTATGTTTTGCAATTATATAATACAGTAGTATTGATACCCAGTGGGCTCAGATTGTTAATGGTTTGAAGATAAAATCCTTTTCCCTAGGTACCTCAAATGTGTGTATGTGACTCTAATTGAAATTTACTGGGCATTTCCAGTTCTTTCTGGAGAAGGAAAATGCAATCTAAATTGTAAGAATATTTGTTCAAGGATGTCAGGACATTGGTTGCTGGACATGGATAAATGATCTAGGGTAATTAGTTGGACATAAGCATGTGATGTTGTGGGGAGTAAATAACTGGAGAGATTCCATGACATCAGTCTTACCTGCTCAAACTACAATGAATCAGTTGGCAAGCTTCATATTGGTTGTTACTCTCTCTTACAGGAAGAGCCTGACTCCAAGTAAGTTGAAAGGGACAAGTTTACTACTTTCATATGAAGTTAGCTTATTAATATGTACTCCTGGAAGACAGAGACTTTGACAGGTGACCTGGTGTGGGAGTATGAGTCCTAGCCTTAGAGGCAAACAGATTCTGGTTCTGCTACTCACTGAATGACCAAGGGCAAGACATTTAACTTCTCTGAGCTCCAGTTTCTCCTCTGTAAAATGTGGATGATCCCACCTCTCTCACAAGTATTGAAAAAGAAAATGTTTTGTTAACTTTAATACATTATATAAATATGAATTGTTAATAATTCATGATTATTGTGAGTATTCTTTATATTGTGAGGTGCTATATGAGAGAACTATGTCAGTAGTTTAATGCATAGCAAAACATGTAATATAGAGACATATTCAAATTTAGCCTTTTTCATGATGACTAATACAAGGAAAATTCCAGGAACATTTGGAATATTATTGCCTAAATCAACCCAAATGACCCAAACTTTTTAAGTTTTTCTTTGCATTCTTTGTTTTTGTTTTTGAAAGGCAGTGGGGTTAAGTGACTTGCCCAAGGTCACACAGTTAGGTAATTATTAAGTGTCTGATGCTGGATTTGAACTCAGGTCCTCTTGACTCCAGGGCCAGTGCTTTATCTACTGTGTCACCAAGCTGCCCCTTTTCTTTGCATTCTTGGAAGAAATGTCAGTAAATCATTCATTAAAAAGTGAATTACCAACACTAGGTCCTATAACTTTTGGAGATAACTCATTAAAATCTGTATTGTTGCAGGTTGTTTTTCATTGCAACAGAACCTCTGTCACTATTGCTTGCACCCTTTAGCATGATGGAGCCAGCCTCAGTCTAGAAGACCTTAGTTTAAGTCCTACCCCTCCTTCCTACTGGCTATATGGCAAGGTACTTTAATCTCTGAATGTCCTAGATACCTCTCTAAGACTATAAATTGTAGAGCAGGTGTCAATTTACTTTAGTATAGGTGATTTTCTTATTTATTACACCATTGAAAATCATAGGTCTAGACTAAAAAAGAAAAAGAAAAAAATGCTTATGTTCGGAAGGGAACTTGAAGTTAGCAATCATGAGCCTTATCCAGAATTTGAACTGAGGATCCTAGAAGAGCCAAAGATCAATATAGGCTGGCATATTGACCTTCCCTATGCCACTCCCAAGAACACTGAAGTTCATTCTATTGAATATTATTTTTTTATTTCTTACAGCCCAAAACTTTGGACTATAAGATACAAACATGAGTAGTAATGGAACTGGTGTTAAGATTGTTGGGGGGGGGGGGGAGGGTTTCTTTTTTAGTTAACCCTGAGATTAAAAAACCAAAATCTTCAGCTGAATTATAGAAGTCAAGAAAACTCCTTCCAGATGGAAAATATACTTTCTAATTAAAGCAGTAATTACTGTTACTCCTTATACAATTTTTACAGATCTTATTCTGTTATATTTCACTGTGTATATTTGTTTATTGATCTTTTTTTTTTTCAGCTAATCTGTTCTGTAACTCAGCATGAAAGGCTGTAGGACTAACCAGTTTCTTGTAATAAAAATGTAGTTTTAAATGTTCTCAGGTCACTGTTTTACTACCACTTTTATTGTGGTAGTTATCTTTGCTTAGATTAGTTTAAAAAAGAATAAGGTGGTGTCTTTCTGCTTTAGCTTCTTTTACACCTTATCAGTAGCACAATCCAAAATTTTTCCTTATATTTAGTTTAATGTCATGTCTAGATATGCTCTTTTTTTAAATGTTATTTCTTTAGTTATGTGAAAAAATAGTTTCCAACATTCATCTTTTTGTAAGCTTTTGAGTTCCACATTTTTCTATCTCCCTGTTTTCTCCCATTCCCATGACAGAGAATTTGATATGTTATACATAGACATGATCTTTTAATGAGAAACTGTCATACATTTCCAGATTGTGATCTATATACCTTGTGTGTTAAAATTTCAAAATTAGTGATCTGTCATCTGACAGGAGTGTCACCTGACATTTAGATCATCTGTTTTGCTAAAAAAAAGTTTACTGAAATTTTGGGGGATTGGTAGATAGGTAGATAAGGATTTCTTGATCAAAGTTATGTAATGCAAAATTAAAAATCTACCTTGCATTTCTAATTTTGTTTGCATTTTTATTTGAATTGTGCACTTCATGATCTCCAGCAAACTGAACATAGTAGTTGCTTGCTTCAGTTGAAACAAATTCTACTACTTTTGTTTGGCTGGAAAATTCAGGGAAGACTGGAGCATCCTGGTGTGGCATTTGATGATTTAGTTGTTCTTTTCTAGTTCATACATGAGTGAAGCTAATGCTGTCAAGAATGAATAAATTATCTAATGTGGGAAATGACAATTGTTGTCATTTTATAAGTTTGGTTTTGCAAAACTAGCAACCCATGAAGATTTTTATTTAGCTTCTAGAGAGTTGACCTGCAATCAGAATAAGTTGCCATTGTGTGTAAACAGTTGTGCCTTAGTTATGATACTGTGATCTGGACAGCTAGATAAGCTTTCTATGGGCATTAAGTCGAAAATCACGTTTCCATTCTCAATTATGCTTATTAAAATTTGTTTTAAAGAACTTCATGAAAATAGTATTTATTATATAGAGGTATGATTGTCTTTTTCATGTGAAATAAATATGTGCCTAGGGAATAAATATGCCACATGATTTGTTTCTACTTTTTAAAAATTAAGTCAGAATTTTATGAGGAAAAAGTAATGATAGAATTTTCATTTCTCGGAGTTTGTTTTTAAAATTTTAGTTTGGTGCTGGTTTTTAGTTTTTTTTTTTTTAAAGGAGAATAATAGGATTTGGAGCTCATAGGGACCTTAAAGGTAAATTAGTCCAGCTCCTTTCCTTTTTTTATAGATAAGAAAATTGAACCTTAGGGAATTGAAGTGACTTGACTGCTTACCCAGGTAAACAATAAGCACTCTTTCCATCAAATTATTCTAATTCTTTTCCTCTGCCTTGAACACTTGTTTTTTAAAAAAGTAAAATGGTACATGAAAAGATTTTACCTTTCTGCTTGAGTCCTGCTTAATAGTTATATTTCCCTTTGCTAAGACTATTTGCATTGAACAACTCATTGAAAAGATTGAGTTAATTCCTGCCAGCTAGTTCTGTGCCATAGAATTTAAGATTTAGAATAATCTCTCAGCTTGGTCATCATCATCATCATTATTCATTTTATCCTTATGACTAATATGTGTTGAACCTTCCTATTTTGTTTCTTTATGTTGTTGAACATGTTCCCTAGGAGTCTTTTTTTTTTTTTTGGTTCTTTCTTTGATATGAAGGATTGTTAATCAGAAATTGATGTTAGAAATCCAGAAATAATTCAGTTAATGATTTTGTTAGTAGTTTTGGTTTTAAAACTAATTTAACTCTTAAAACTGAATCATGGTTTTAAAATTATTTCTTTGACTAGCCTGAAAATTCAGTTTATTACTTTTTGGACTTTGTAAATTATATCTATAATTAGGATTATTGCCCTGGCCTACAATTTAAACACATGCATGAGAATCACTTTGATTTCATTTAGCATTGAGTTAAGAGAACCTCTTTTTAAATGGGTAGAATCTGGTCATGTTTAAATAATCTTTCACTTTGGGCATCTAGGTGGCACAGTAGATAGAGCACTGGCCCTGGAGTCCAGGAGGACCTGAGTTCAAAATCAGCCCCAGACATTTAATAATTACCTAGTTGTGTGACCTTGGGCAAGTCACTTAACCCCATTGCCTTGCAAAAAAAATAATATCTTTCACTGTATTGTGCTTCTTGGAGAAGTCATATCTTCTATGTTCTCCCCCCTCCATCTCCTAGTCTTCCCAAGCATTTCAACTTGTAATCTTCAGTGTATTGTGTTAAAGTAAGTTTCTAATTTTTTTTCTTTTTTCATTTTAAGCCTAAAACTAGTAGTCATAGTAAGAAAAGTTGCACATGTTATGAGTTATTTTCTACTCAGAATCCTTAATTAGGATTTGGGCTAGGGAGCAACAGCTGGTTTTTTGAGATGTTTATTGATATTTGTCCTTTATTTTTGAAAAAGACCTTGACATCAGGGAGGTGATGCCATGACAAGCACATTGAATTTGAATGACGGGATGCCATGCAAAGTCACCAGCTTCACTTTCTCCTCTAGAGCCATCTGGTCCTAATGACTAGATATGAATCAGGACAGACTTCCTTAGGTTTCTCTGAAAATTTAGTCCCTGAATTACAACTTTACTTCTAGCCATCATTTCAAATCAATTGTATTCATTACTAGGTCTTGCTCAGAAGAGCTATAGATATGACTGTCAGTTCATTTTAGTCTTCTTGACAACGTGTCTGCTTTGGTCCAAGTTAAAAGTCACTATATTATCAAATGGGTTTTATGAAGGAGCATGCAAGCATATGATTGAATATTAGAAAAATAAAATGTGCTGTGCTTATCATTAAACTTTGCATTCATCAACCACCTTTTAACACAAATTTTTTTTTAAAACAAAGTAGTATTTTTAATACTTTAACTTGTGTTGCATCTTCAAATGCATTAAACATATAACTCATTTATTGGGTAAAGAGAATGCTATTAAGTACTAGAGAGCTGTTCAAATTTTCCTGGAACTTCTCCCTTTTTCTTTTCTCTAACTCCCCATCCCCACTCCTGCCCAAACTTTTGAAGCTCTCATTCTGTTATTTAATGTAATCTCCCCTCAGATGAATATTTTGAGATCTTGTTTAGTACTAAAAGTGGGTAAGGAGGTAAAGCTGTTTTGTTAGGCCTTTAAAGGACAGGAACATTGAATTACAAGGAAACAGTGTAGCTCATACAGAAGAGAGGATGGATATTTTCCTAGTTTTGACTTTTGGAAGGGAAGATTATTAGGAAGAGAGAGATTAGAAAGGTAATATTCTTTTTATATTACCTTAAAAACTGATATGTTAAAGAATAAAACATTAAAAATTTATTAGAGTGGATTCCAAAATAGATTGAGAGGAGATTTCTTCAGCTTTTCTTTGTCTTTCTCTGAAAGTGGTGTGAAGACCAGAGTTTCTATATAAATTAGTCTTTTGGAATTGGGTTAAAAAATAAATTTTAATATTATGGCCTTGGGGAACCTCTCCCCTTGGACTTCTGAGCATATGCTAGCATAACTACTATACTCCTATATGAGCCATGTTTCTGATGCTTTTTCTTGGATGAAAAAAGCAGGTGTGGCTAATAACAGTATTAATGATACTTTGCTTTAAGCAAAAGACTTTCCAAGAAAGTTGCATATTGATTTTTGTAAATGTAATTCTTTATTCCCTTGAGTTAAAAAATTTCAAAGATGCTCTAAAAATGTTTTTACATCAGACATGTTTTCAAGTGGGTCACCCTCTCCCAGAAAGCCATTCTATATAATAAAGAGTAAAAAAAACAAAGAGGAAAAAAGTTGAGTGAAACCAATAGGTGTTCTCCATCCATTGATTTCTAACTTTCCAAAGAACTTGGGAGGTGTCTCCTATTATCTTCTCATTGGATCTAACCTTAGATACACAATTTCTCCTCCTTTATACAATTTCCCTTAACTTTTGAAAAATTAAAAATTTTCAAAAACTACTTAAATGATGAGAGTGATATTTGGTGAATAATAACTCATTTTATGTTATGAATATTACCCATTAATTGTTTTTGTAAGTTAGGCTTATAATATTGATTTTTCTTAAAGTAAGGCTTACCTGTTTGAGGAAAGTTCTAAAAACTCATATAGCAATGGTCACTAGATGGCAGACTATCAGTGGCTGTTAAAATCAGTCAGAATAGGAAAATAAATTTGGAAATTGGTTAGGATCCATTCAAATTTTATTTTTTATACATCTTTGTAAACTACCACCATGACTTTAATCAATTCAAAGTCATTTTTGCTAGGGAGGTTTCCAGTATAATTACCTGCACATTTTAAACTGTGTTAAGTCTAATGACATAATAAGATTTTAGAGGAATGAATATCATAAAACAAAATTTACAACTTCTTGACCTCAAGTTGAAAATTCATAGAAATGTTTTTCATTAAAGAAGAATGATCAAATGTGTTTGATACTGTTATCTTCAACATCCAACTTAAAATTAAATAATATTTTTAGTGGCTACAATAAAATTAAAGTGAGAAATAGTTCAGTTTCATAGGATACGCCTTATGTAAAAAGACTATGGTTGATACATTATGTATTCTTTCATGGCTTCATATTTTTAAAGACTTAAGTTAAACTAAAAGTTAACAGTTAACTAAAAGTTAAGTAAAACTAAAAGTTATACTTGAGAGTATAAAGATGGTAGAAGTTGTGAAATAGATGGCTATCAGAATAAATGATGCTACTGGTATACTTCATTGAGGTTTAGTTTCTTAAAAATTGGACTCAGGAAAGGACCTGTTATCTCAGTAGTTCTTGTCATTCTTCTGGTGTAGAGTAATTTCAACTTGGAGAAATTCTGTCTGGTACCAGTTTGAATAAATAGTGACCAGGTTGTACTTTAGAAGCAGATTTCTTCTCTTTGGCTAAATTTGACCCTGCTTGCTAGAAAATATCTGTGATTGAGTCAATTGTGAGTCAGGAGACCTTGGGTGTTATTCCTAATTCTACATTGAGTTGCTGTGTGAAGTTAATTTTTTTTGGTAACACTGTGACTTGTTAGAATGATACCCATGACTGTAATATGGCCTCTAGGGCATAACTTGGTCAACAAAAACAAGAAGGGCAAAAGGAGGGGAAGTGGGACAAAGAGCTAAATCATATATAGCACTGTATTTTAAGAAGCTAAATTAATATGGGACAACTTAGGTGGAAGGCATGGTGGACAGCACTTTGATGAAGATGAAAGCAGAAATAGATGTAATGTTGTCATCAGAATATATTAAAAACTCTACTTAGAAGTAAAAGAGAATAGTTGAGAAGTTTGGAAAACAAATTGAGGGCAGAGAGGTATGTGTGTCTGTGTGTGGGGTGGATATGTGTGTACATTTCAAACTCAGCATGTGCAAAACAGACCTTTGTATCCTATCATTCAAATTCTCTTCTGAGCTTCCCTTTTTCTAAGTGACTACCCATTTTTTCTGTGTTATCCTTGATTCTTCATTCTCCTTTCTCTTCTGTAAGGAGTTGGTTGACAGAACTTGCCTTTTCTTCGTCCACAGCATCTCTTGGGAGTACCTGAATCCTTTCTACTCATGTGGCCTCCATCTTTTTTCATTCTTTTTTAAAGTTTATTTTCATCCATTTGCATATTTCCAAGTTATAAAATTTCCTCCACCTTCTCTTCCCACCCCCCCACCCCCAGTTGGGAACAGTCAGGTTAACATTTTATGTACATATTTTGTTAATCATATTTACAAATTCGTAGTTTTTGGCATGAGGAATTAGGATTAAGGGAAACGGATACATAACACTTTTTATTAAGTGTTCATCAGATTCAGCAGGGGTGGTTTTTTCCTGTGTATTTTGTTTTGTTTTTCTTCCTCTGGTTGGGGATAATATGGTCCACAATCTGTCAAATATAGTTGTCCTAGCTCTCTGGACTGCTGAGAGGGATTGCTTCCATCAAAGTTGTTCATCTCAATGCTGATGTGTAAATTGTTCTCTTGGCTCTGCATCAGATCCTGTAAGTCATTCCATGCTTCTCTAGAGTTTGACTATTTTATTGTTTCTTATAGAACAATAATATTCCATAGTATCCATATACCATAACTTATTTAGCCATTCCCCAGTTAATGGGCATCCCTTCACTTTCCAATTCTTTGCCACTACAACAAGGGCTGCTATGAATATTTTGGAACATGTAGGAGTTTTTCCATTTTTTATAGTTTTTTCTGGATATAGTCCTAGAATTGGAATTGCTGGGTCAAAGGGTATGAACAGTTTTATTGCTCTTTGGGCATAGTTCCATATTGCTCTCCAGAACGGTTAGATCTATTCACAACTCCACCAGCAATGCATCAATGTCCCAATCTTCCAACAACCTCTCCAACATTTATCTTCCTTTTTCTCATCTGGCATATAAATATATATATATATATATATATATATATATATATATATATATATATATATATATATATATGCATATCTCATCTTGAATCAAGCCCTCATTACCCTTCTCTCAGAAGATTGTAACAGCCTCCCAATTGGTCTTCGTGCCTCAATCTTTTCTCTAGTCCATGCTATACAGACTTGTTAAGTGCTGGATGACTACTTGTCAGTTTTATTGTAGAGGGGTTATGTCTGAAATTAGGTGGCCTATGGTATCTCTTCAAATTCTGAGAAAATGTGATTTTAGAAAGCATAATTTTTTGACCTTGAGGCCTCTCCCCACTGTGTAAAATGAACCCCATGGTACCGGTATTCCTTTCTTAGTAGAGAAAGGGGATATTTTATAAGTATTCCCATAAGATCTATTCAAATTAAACAAATCGCTAAATCTTGGATGTCTGTATGGTACCTTGAATACTTACAGCTTTAGCTATAGATCATCAATTTCACTACTACTCTAATGATTCTTTTCAAGTCACTTTAGCTTTGGATCTGTCTCAGACTTTGTGGTCAAATCATAGACCATTCAGAAATTCTATTTAGACTGAGTCCGTCTCATAGACCAGAGCTTGCTGCCCCCCTGATAGTAAACCAACAAGGTTGTTCATTGAACTTGTGGCAGGGAGTCTCTTTGATCCTTTCATGGGTGTGTATTCATATTCACATACACACACACACACACACACACACATGCTCAGAAAGCAAAGAATCAAAAGTTTTATATGGAGGGAGGTATATATGTGCAAATGTATGCATTCATATATATAGCTAATTATTTTGAGGCTTTTTGTCAGAAAGACTGAGATAAAGGCTCTCTTTGAAATATTTAGCACATGGTAGAGACAGTTAAAAATCAATTTAGTTCTATAAATATTTGTTAAATAAATGCTGACTGTACAAAAACAAAATTAAAGAGCCCTTTATCTTAACAAGTTTACTTTCCACTGGGTAGAAATAATGTTTATCTAGATAAGTAAATACAAAGTAATTTCAACAGTGTATAAAAACTTGGGAGAATCAAAAAGGGCTAATCCAAAAAGGCATCATGTAAGAATTGGCATTAAACCTCTGCTTTGAAGGAAGCTAGAAATTCTGAAGCACAATTCAGGAAGGTGTATGTGTGTGCCAATCATAGGTTTGAACCACTTGTGCAAAGGCATGGAAACAGAAAGATGATGGACTATCTTAACTAGAGAATATCCAGAATGCCAGTTTGATAGGAATGGAAAATGAATGAATGAAGGATAGAGTAAAGTGAAATAAGAAAGAAAAAGTAGGAAGGAGCCTACCTTTGTGGAATTTTAAATGGTAGGCTGATAAAGAACAGATCTTATTTTGAGTCTCAGAGGTTCCATCTTCCTATATTTTCAATAATTAGCATTCATGACTCTAGAAAAATATTGACTAGTGTGGTTTAATGGCTTTTGATCTTTTCCTTTGTTTTAGAAAAAAAGAATATTTTGTAATAAAACTGATAGAGGAAGTATCTAGCATAGCACTAGACATTTGGGGGCATATATATGCTTTAATACAACTAATTAGCCCTTTCTAATCTTTACATCATGTTTCTTATATAGATTATTAGCTATTTCTGTAGTTTCCTTTGTTTCCTGTTTCCTTAGAATCAAAAACCTAATTTACAGTTAGCTAATATTCAATTAGTATGCTGCTTAATATTCTATATCCTTTGAAAGATGATTGAAAAGTGAATAGTTTACATAGTAATTGAATGTTTGAGCATTAATCAACTATAATTTAGATAGATCTCTGGAGTAGCTGGTATCTATATGCTGGTTCAGGAGCTGGTAATTAGTGGTTTACCTTCAGTGCATTTCAATCCCAATTGCTGAACCTCAGGGTAGAGGAACAACAAACTACCAGCTGCTCTACAGCTACAGGTTGAAAAAAATGTGATGGATAAAATATATTTTCAGTTTGGTATTTTCATTCATTTATTTATTTTTGCAAGGCAGTGGGGTTAAGTGACCTGTCCAAAGTCACACAGCCAGGTAATTATTAAGTGTCCGATACAGATTTGAACACAGGTCCTCCTGACTCCAGGGCAAGTGCTATGTTCACTTCGTCACCTAGCTGCCCTGAGTTAGGTGGTATTTTGCTTTTTAGGCCATATTATATATATCCCAAACTTTCTAATTTTAAGCAACCAATGGAAATAACTATCCACTGTTAGCTCTGGACCTGTAATCAAGAAGATATGACTTCAAAGCCAGGATCAGACATTAGCTATGTGACTCTAGACAAACACTGCCTCAGTTTTCCTCATCTGTAAAAGTGGGGATAATGATAGTACCAGATCTGTAAAAATGGGGATAATGATAATACCAGTGGACTTATTGTGAAGATCAAATAATTTAATGTTTTTAAAGTGCTTTCACCTGTGTGTGTGTATACACACACTATTTTTGTAACTCAAAAGAATAAAATAGAAAATAGGAAAATAAGTGGTCAGTTTAAAATTTTCAGTTTTGTTTAATATGTGTATGGTACACACAAAACTTGAGTTTAGGAAAGTGCCAAGCAAAATTGTCCAGATTAGTAGTGACGTGGAAAAAAAATTTCCAGTGTGAGTCAACATAAAATATGTGGTGCTTTTTAGTTATTTTGAGCCACAGGGGATTAAACTAGACCTGGAGACCAAAAAAAAAGCTTCAACTAACTTGGTATTTGGACATTTTAAAATGTGTGTTTGTTACCTCAATTGAATTTGGCAAGTAGGAGTGATATGAGCTGGTCTATAAGAACACTGTCTTCAGACCCTAATTTAGGTATTAGTATCTTGAGTTACAGAGTAAAATGAACAGAATACACTTTTTTAAAAAAAAAAATCCCACAAAATCATTTTTGTGCCAGGCACAGTTCTGATGGCTGGGTTTTCATGGTTTCTGATGGTTGCCTTTTCATGTGTCCTGAATTCATTTTACTTTTACATACTTGATGAATCTTTCTGGTTTTTTGGAGTAAAGGGAGCTTTCATGATTGGCTGAGGAGTTGTTTTGAGCAGGCCTCACCCGAACTAAAGCTGCTTTAGCTTTCTGCTACAGTACATTTTAGGACAAAGTTTTGGAAGAGTATGAAAATAGAGACAGACATGCTTAGTTTGCTTTGGAAAAAGTGAAAGTTTTCCCCTCCCAAGTTGCTTACTATGGGATTTCATAATAAGGTTACTTTTCTGCATAAACACTAACAATCTACTCTTGATGTTAAAATATTATCACAGTTCCCTTTCTTAGTTAGGAAGGTTTACTTACTAGGAAGTAGGTTTTAGTGTTAGATGCCTGTGATTTCCAGAATCCTCAGTGATTGGAGCAACTTAGGATGTTGTATGATGGGTTGTTCTTGTGGTCTTAACAGTTTTCCTAGAGGGAATAGATTCCCTCCTCTTGGAAGCTAGCCTCTGCCAATATAATGTCCTTGTCTGGCAGCTGGAGAAAGGCTGTTTAAGGAATTCATGCATTAATGTTCTTTGGCCTTCTGGTGTCTGGCATCTCTATTTATAAAAATATGTGCATAAAACCCTTCAGTGATACTCATGCATGTAAAATAGCACTGTGGATTATTTAGGTGAGGGCTGAAAGGGAAATAGGCAAAAGAATATTGACATCAATGTGCATCCATCAAGGTTCCATCAAGGCTTTCTTGTACTTAATATGAAATTGCTTAGTGGTGAGTACATTTTATAAATGGGAGCTAGAGCCACAAGAGAAAGTTGTTGAATTCCAGGGACTGGAATTGTGGTTGCCTTTTCTTTTTTTTAATTAACAAGCATTTGTTTGGTTTTTTTTTTTTTTTTTTAGTTTTTTTGCAAGGCAAACGGGGTTAAGTGGCTTGCCCAAGGCCACACAGCTAGGTAATTGTTAAGTGTCTGAGACCTGATTTGAACCCAGGTACTCCTGATTCCAGGGTTGGTGCTTTATCCACTACTCCACCTAGCCACCCCGTTTGATTTTTCTTACCTCCTTCCCACTTCCTTTGGAAAGAAAATGAAAACTAAAGCCCTTGTAACACATGCATAGTTAAGTAAAACAACCACTCACATCTTTGCCTCTTTTGGACAAGATAATAGATGAGAAATAGCTCTTATATGCCCTTGGTGGCCTATTGGATTCTCCAGTTTCTTAGTTCCTTGTCGAACAGAGTTATTTCTTGATTGACATACTACCTATTAGCAGCCTGCAGAGCAGTCCACAAAACCTAGTGCCTTGACTTATCCAGCTGCAGAGGCAAGCCCATATGGTAGTCTCCTGCCCCTGCAGAGATCAATTGTAACTGGGAAAGATATTATGTCATTAGCTAAAATTCAGATTTGATGAGGGTAACTTTTTTCTTTCCTTTAAAAAAAACTGTTACTACATTGTGATAGGTTTGATCAAGAGAGAATTTTAGGATAACTAGCAACTACAAAAAGAAACAAAACGTGGACCTATGGAAGAAGGTTGTGTCTTCAAATGCTGTCCTCTGTTCCCAATGTCTTCCCTGCCCCCCCCCCCCCAACCCTCACCCACTGGAATGTGGTGTTTCTTGAAGGTCTTTCAGATAGCTCTGGACACTAGAATTCAGTGACAGAGTCAGTCTGCCCTTCAGAAAAGGGCAATGGAAACTGGACCATTAGTATAAGGAATTGTTGGGTGAAGCTGTTCTTCTACCTATACAGGTCAACACCTTCTTCAATCTTGTAGTTTTAGAACTGCCTAGAGCATTTGAGAAATTAAGTGCCTTGCCCATGTTCTTGTAGCCAGAAGTGTCAGAGATGAAACTTGAACCCAGATCTTCTGGAGCAGTTAGATGGTGCAGAGGATAGATTGCTGGACCTGGAGTCAGGAAGACTTTTATCTTCCTGAGTTCTAATCTGGTCTCAAGACACTTAATTCAATGGGCAAGTCACTGTTTGCCTCAGTTTCCTCATCCCTAAACAGAGCTGGAGAAGAAAATGAAAAACCACTCTAGTATCTTTGCCAAGAAAACTGCAAATAAAGCCACAAAGACATAACTGAAAACAGTTGAACACATTTACTGACTGAGGCCACTCTATTACACTAAGCTATATTTTCAAATATGTAATTAAACAATAATCTATAATAGAAATTGTTTACAGGTTTTTTTCGTATGACTTATTTACTCTCCCGCTTTTCTTGTTAGAATATGCCACTGGCTGAATATATACCCTTCCCTGCCTTCTTAAAAAAAAAAACACCTAATGATCCAGCTGATCAGTGCAACTTGGACTGGGAAGCTAAAGTGGAAAAGGGATGTGAGCTTGGTACAGAGGCCTGGTAGAATTAAGAGGGGATTGCCAGGTCTTTTTCTCTGTAGTACTAGGGGAATTTGGGTTTACTGCTGCTGAAAAGAGCACTGGATTAGAAGTTGGAAGACCTAGCTTCTAGAATTTAGCTATGTGATCTCAGGGAATTTACATAATCTCTTTATGTCTAAGTTATAAAAATGGGGAATCTCCTAGGTATGAAACTGGGTTTTGTGCCTCTTTCTCTTTGCATGTATCTATCTCTTTTGGTAGATAGATGATAGATACCTATAGATAGAAATAGATGTCTGTATAGGTATATATAAATATATATATATATATATATATATATATATATGTATGTATGTATATATATATTTGGAGATATAGATGATAGATAAATTTTTAAAGATGTAAAGGATATATATATGTATGTGTATATATGTCTGTATATATAGAGAGAACTATGTAGATAGGTGATGTATTTAGGATATACAATGGGATTAGAAGGTGGTATTTATTAAAGTGGCTTTGTGTCTAGTACATACTCAGGGTCTGTCTTGGGAAGATGATAACTGGGAGAAGAGAGCAAGAGGATGTTGAGTGGAACATTGTTGTAAAAGAAATTTAGAGGTCATGGATTTGCAAGTATAAAAGTTTGAACTCTGAAATGTGTTCCTTGTGGGATAGAGTTCTAGATATTATTTTTGATGAATCATTTTTAGTTGTGTCCTACTCTTCATGGCACCATTTGATGTTTTCTTTTTGTTTGGTTTGATTGGTTTGATGGTTTCTTGTGGTGGGGTTTTTTGGATTTTTGCAAGGCATTGGGGTTAAGTGACTTGCCCAAGGTCACAGAGCTAGGTAATTATTAAGTATCTGAGGTTAGATTTGAACCCAGGTCCTCCTGACTCCAGGGCTGGTGCTCTATCCACTGCACCATCTAGTTGTCTCTGCCCATTTGGGATTTTCTTGGTCAGGATACTAGTTTGCCATTTTCTTTTCCAGGACATTTTATAGATGAGGAAACTGAGGCCAATAGGATAAAATGACTTGACTCTGGGTCACATAGCTAATAACTGTCTGAAGCCAGATTTGGACTTGGGAAGATGACTTTTCCTAACTCAGCATTCTGTTCACTGTGCCACTAGCTTCCTTTTGCTGAGCAGGACTTCTTTCTAAGTGTCCTGTTGTATCCCTGCTTTTTCAGTCTCCTTTTAATTGACTGCCACACTTTGCCAACTGGTACTCTTACATAGGTACCTATTTTTTGATGATCAAAAATATTGATATTTTCTTAAGTAGGGATTGAGACTTAATTCACTTAGTTATGGATAGTCTTGTTTAACTACCTTGACTTTCCATTCCAGAGATCAGTGTATCTCTCTCTCTCTCTCTCTCTCTCTCTCTCTCTCTCTCTCTCTCTCTCTCTCTCTCTCTCCCCTTATTCTCTTTTTTTCTCTTCCTTCCTATCTTCACATTCCCATCTCTCACTTCTCTCTGGCTCTTTCCCTGGCTTCTTCATCTTCTGCCCCCCCCTTTGCTCTCTCCCCCTTCCACCACCTGATAACTGGTATGAGGCACAAAAATATAGCAACACATTGGGCTCTTTTTATGTAATTAAATGACTGAGCTGCCTTGATGATTGTGGTGTCCTATTTAAGACAATACAATGGTACCTGTAGAATTTTGTGAGTTGGAGACATTTAAATAGCAAGTAATACAAATTTATGTTACAATTATACATTGTTTTATAGTATGCACAGCATTCTCACATTATCTATTTCACATTATTATTGATTTTTGCTAACAATCCTTTTTGTAGACAGGAAAATATTCTAATTTTACAGGTGAGGAAATTGAGACTTATGAAGGTAAAGCGCCTTGCCTAATAGTATACTTCTAGTGAATGGAACTAGGTCTAGAATCTATATTTACACTAATATAGTTTAGTGGAATCTTTCTGGACTATATTGATGATGATGATGATGATGTTTGTCCTTCATTCTCAAAGATGACTGAGATATCAGGGTGGGTGATGCCTTGCCAAGCTCATGAATTGGATTTGAGTGAGGAGCTGCTATGCTAAGTCACCAGCCTCATTTTTTCCTCCAGAGCCATCTGGGTCCAGTGGCCAAATATGAATGAGGATGACTGGAGATGGCCCTGGATGAAGTGACTTGCCCAGGACACACAGCAAGTATCTGAGGCTGGACTTGTTCTTTTTTGTTTTTGTTTTTGTTTTTTTAGGTTTTTGCAAGGCAAATGGGGTTAAGTGGCTTGCCCAAGGCCACACAGCTAGGTAATTATTAAATGTCTGAGATCGGATTTGAGCCCAGCTACTCCTGACTCCAAAGCTGGTGTTTTATCCACCATGCCACTTAGCTGCCTCCTGGGACTTGTTCTTTTAAAAAAGAAAAGGCAATATTTGGTAATGCTTCCAGTTCAGTTCCAATTAATTAATCAATCACCATTGTGTTAAGATGGGGAAACAAATACAAAACTAGAAAGCCATTCCCTTCCCTCAAGAGCTTATGATCTATTGAGGAAGATAACATAACAAAAGGAAGCTAAAAGGGAGTGGAGGAAGTATCCATGGGTGGGGGTGGGGGGGTAGAAGTCCCAGAATAGTGCAGTCAAGTGAGAAATGAGATATTCTGAGTGAGCTCTACCCTTCAGTATTAGGAACTAAGGATAATGGGGTAGAGGGCCAAAGTTGTGATCTTGCAGGATAATGAGTTTTCCCCAATAATAAGCAGCTTGGGACATGGTGGAAAAGTTTGTGAAGTCCCAAAGTAGAACAGCCAGGTGAGAATTGAAGACAACTGACATCTGAGAGCTAACCAAATGGGAGAAGGCTCATCAACAGGTTGACTGCCAAGGTGACAAGCTTTTGGATGCAGTACCTCTGGAAAACCTTCTGAGTCTGTCCTGTGAAAGCAGTCTGATGCTTTTGATGAGAGTATTAGGTCATTGGCATGCTTTTCCTGGGTTAAGCAAATTGACCAGGTTCATAAGTATCCCTTATCTTTCTAGTCAAGCTATAAGATCTCCAGGTTTTTGCTGGTTTCACTGCAGTAGTCTGCATAGCTAAGGTGCTGTTATAGAAGGTTCTTTGGAAGAGTAGGGGATTTTTGGAACCTAGTTTGCCTAGCGCCCACTTGAAATCTACATTCTTAAAAAACTTAGCTTTCATAAATATTAGAAAAGGAACTGTTGTGAAAATAACATTGAGAGGTATCTTGTTTTTGTAGAAAAATAACCTTAGACAGTTTTATAAATAAGGCCCCACATAAAACAACTTAGGATGTATATGAGAGATTTTTTTGTAAAGTATCTTGACAGAAATAGGGAGGTTAAAATACAGTTGGAAATGTTTGGAGAGCAGGAGAAGATAAAGGCAATCTATGTAGATTCAGCAGTCATCCAGATAGACATGCTTACTATCCATGGGTACTGATGTAGTCACCAAAAGAATAGACAGAGAGGAAAAAAACTGGGCTAGAAGCCTGGGCTACATGAAGGATAAAGGAGAGGGCATGAATGATGATCTGACTAAAAAAACTAGAAACAGTCAAATAGGTTTCCATCACAAGGAGGTCAGAAGAGTCACCACAGTCAAGATCTTGTTTGCTGGGTGCTGGATGTGCTCCCTGGCATATCCAAAAATCAACTAATTCAGAGCCTCTGATGTGAAAATTGGGACCTGGTGTGTCATATAAAGACAGGAAACCCCTTATTGAGTGCTGCAAGCTTAGCTCAGCAGCAGGAAGAGAGCAATGTATGCTGGTGAGTCAGAGGGCTTGGAAATTGGAGTTGACAGTTTGTAAGCATGTGGGATTTGTGTAAGTTTACTCCTTTTGTTTCTTTCAGCAGTGCTCCAGTCTTTGGAAACACAAATCTGGCAACCAGACCCTCCACATGGTCTAATCTCTTGTGTTTTGAGTTGACAAAGCAGATTTACCAGTTGCTTCCCATGTGTGATATATGCTCCCACTAAATAACCTCAGATTTCAAAATTGTTTCCCATCTAATAGTGTTTGGACACTTTTCTTAATCACCTCCTCCCCACATCCCTACCCCTCCCCAAAAGAGGTTTTTTACACCAAAAACCATTTAGTTTTTCACTCTTGACTTCAAAAACCTAGCAAAGGTCTGGCATTTATCTGGTAAAAGACATACATAGCTATGCTTTGAGGAGACACCTTGATGTGATTAAATTTTCAAAAAGAAGGTATTCTGGTCTTCATATTAAAATTATTTTATACTTAAGAAAGCTGTCTATAAGGAATATGAATAAATCTGTGTTTATCCAGGCATTTCTTGAGACTTCCAGGAAATGATGAAGTTAAAATCTTGAGCAGAACACAGATTTTCCTTTTTTGAATCATGTGTTGAAGTTGAGGGAAACTAGAATCCTCCTTGAGCTTTTTCTGAGGAATGGCACAGTATTTTGAACCCTGAGGAAGATTGAGCTAATTTAGACCCTGATTTAACTCTAATTAAATGGCCTTCCTCCTTTTTCATCAGTGTTTGTTCCCTGGCCAGTTTAAAAGAGCAAGTTCTGGACATGGCATTCTAAAAGTTATGTTTTGAGTGGCTGCATTTAACCCAGAGGTTGGCACCTTTTCAGAAAAGAATTGAGTTGTATCAATTACTGGTACCCATTTTTTACCGAGTAGGCTGGGAACAGAGAAATTGCCCCCTCACATAAACTTACCAATTAGAGAAACACATGATTTAGTTAGTATCCCTTTAAAAAGTGCATTTGCCTGGAGGGTGAGCCTATCTACCCTGTCTACTTAAGTATTTGTTACTTTAATCAGTTATAAACCTTTCCAAAATCTAGCAGATATTAGCTATATAGGAAATAGTGAATGGAGGAGAGGAAAAAAGCCTAGGGGGTTCTGTGGACTTGGGGTGAGATCCTATAATGAGGGGGCTTTGAGCTGCAGGATGGTTTGAGAGCATTGTGTAAGAAGGTGAAGACAAGCAACTTTAATATTCTCCAGTGCCCTGGCAGAGACTTCATGCCATTGAACATGATGATCTCACCTGTCTGAATTTATAATTAGCCATATTCTGTTTTACTCTAGGCACTTTCCTTTTCTTCCCACTTCCCACAAGAAAGAAATACAGAATATTTAAGGAGTTAGAACCTATAAGTTAATCCTTATAGTTGAAGTCTTTTGGAGTTTTTGTTACTTTGCAGACTAAAGCCCAAATAACATTTTTATATACTGTAGAGTTGGCACATTAGTTATTTCCTCTGGAATATTTCTAGGTTGGAGTAGACTTCCTTGATGAAGTCTACATATGAATCAAACTCTTTGTAACCTATGTTACAGTAAGAATTTTAGGAATTTCCTTTATTAGTTCCTTTAAGGTACTGTAGTCACTGAGAGAACTACATTTACAAGGTGAAGTAGCAAAGCTGGCTTGTAAATAGATGTGGTGGTAATTGGTATACATAGTCAGTATTTAATTTAGTTGCTTGTTGAGAAAGAATAATATACCTATTAAGATGTTTTTTGGGGGGGTTGGGGAGACAGTGTGGTCTTTAGAACACTTCATGCCTTTCAGATTTTGTGCTGTGTTTTTCTCATACATCGAGGCAACTAACTCTTCAAATTGTGTCTAGGTGGTTTGTTTCCTGTCGATGGAATGTTGAGGCACGCTGGCCAGCATCAGAGAGGCTGTCCAATTAGAAGGGGGCCGCTATAAAGGCTGGGCCACCTGCACCATGGGCCAGTGTGTCACCAAATGCAAGAATCCATCATCTACATTAGGCAGCAAAAATGGAGATCGGGATCCCAGCGGAAAATCCCATAGTAAGCGCAGTGGGAGTCACCGAGATGACCACACACCAACTTGTGGAAAGCCTGGTGGTGACATCCTTGTCAATGGGACAAAGAAGGCAGAGGCAGCCTCTGAGCCATGTCAGTTTCCAACATCATCTGGAGATGCCAGGAGGGATCCTGAGTCCAATACAGAGGAGTCTTCCCTGCAGAGGATGGAGGAACTCTTTAGGCGTTATAAGGATGATCGAGAAGAGGCAATTTTGGAGGAAGGCATGGAACGCTTCTGTAATGATCTATGTGTTGATCCCACAGAATTTAAAGTGCTGGTTTTAGCTTGGAAATTCCAGGCTGCTACCATGTGCAAGTTCACAAGGTTGGTGAGAAGCACTTTGTGTTTGGATTTTAGGGTGGGGAGGATAAGAGGAAGGACTTAAGGGAGTTACTGTAGAGAGGCAGAAGGAAGAACTGGAATGGAATGTGGGAGATCAAGCTTCAAGTTTGGTTCTTTGCTTTTAGGCAGTAGGGTCATGAGTAAGTCATTTTACAGTTTTGTCTCACTGATTTCCTAAAATTGGTATGAGACTTAAGAGTGAAGATTAACAAACTCAAGTTGTTTTTTCCTATGCAAATACATGCATCTTATCCATTAAAGTTTGCTAATACATAAGTGCCTCAGATGGACATTCTCAAAGATTAAACCAAAAGTCTCAGTTCTCACAGGTCTACAAAGATGGAAAGGTGCTCAGTCCTTTGCTAATATTTTCCCCAACTGACATAATTTTTATTTAATGTTCTCTCATTTTGAACAATTAGTGGCAATGACTAGTCACTATTAGCTGTGCAACTAGGTGGTGCAGTGGGTAAGCACTGGGTCCAGAGACATGAAGATTAGGATTCAGATCTGGCCCCAGACACTTACTAGCTATGTCCCTTGGCAAGTCTCCAACTGTCAAATGGGAATGATAGTAATAATAGCCCCTATCTCCCAGGGTTATTGTGAGGATTAAATGAGATAATAATTGTAAAGTGCTTAACACAGTACCTGGCACACAGTAGGAACTTAAACCACCGTCACTTTCTTTCAGTCCTTTCCTTCTTCACAGAACTAACATCTCTTTCATCTATTAAATCTATGAGCCTAGAATGAGCAGTTTATTTGTAGTTAGGGAAAGGGAGAATGACCACATATTATATTCTAGTTCCTGGAGATTATCTCTCCTGAGAGGTAGTGGTAGACTAACATCATATCCCTTTAGGGTAGGGATAACTGCAAAAAATGACACCCTCAATCCCTAGGATATTCATAGTAGTTCTTAAGTGTTTTCCTATTCATGATATTCCCAGGAGGGAGGGAATTTCAGAAACTCTTTCCTATGCTGACATGTACTGAAATTCATTCAGAATACTAATTTCACACCTACCCTTCAGGGGAGCTAAATGAAAATGCAGAATCATTCTTTTTCATATCAGAAGTTCTAAATTAGTTGGTCTTTGCTGGGGAGCAAGCACCCAGCAAACAAGATCTTAGCCATAGTATCACTTCTATAGAAACCCATTTGACTATTTCTTCTTGGTTTCTTTAGCCAGCTCCTCATTTATTTCCTCTCCCCTTTATTTCAGTGTACCCCAGGTTTCTTGCCTAAGGCTTTTTTCTCTGTTTTTCTGATGATCTCACCAATACCCATGACTAGTTAGGATGTCTACTTGGATTATTCCTGAGTCTATCTGATCTCCAGACATTTCCATTATTCCCTATTTCTGTGCCAGTATCCTTGTCACCTAGGTTTGAAACCTTGCTCTTCACTCTCCCTCAATCCCCATATCTAGTCAGTTGACAAAACCTATTGATGTTTTACAAACAAAATCTTTAATATACATTTTTTTCCTCTCCACTCACACAACCACTGCCTTAAATTATCTAGTGAGTCTGAGCATCTATGAAGCACTTACTGTATGTCAGGCATTGGGAATTCAAAGAGAGTCAGATAATAGTCCTTCCTTTCAAGGAGATCACAACCCTCGATGACTTCTTGCAGAACTATGTAATACCTTCCTAATTTACTTCCTACTTTCACTTTGTTCTCTACAATCCATCTTCCACACAGCTGCTGCCTATGAACACAGGTGTAATCATGTCATTTCCCCTTCAAAGAGGCTTCAGCAATTTATTGTTTCTGTGGTGAAGTAAAAATAAAACCCTTCCCATCTTGCTCTAATCTGCCTTTCCAGGCTGATTTCATATTATTCCCTCTCAAGCAGATTATATTTCAGACAAACTGACTTACTTGATATTCCTCATACACAGTATTCTTTTTTTAGTTTTTGCAAGGCAATGGGGTTAAGGGACTTGCCCAAGGCCACAGCTAGGTAATTATTAAGTGTCTAAGGCTGGATTTGAACTCAGGTATTCCTGATTCCAGGGCCAGTGCTCTACCCACTGGGCCACCTAGCTGCCCCCCTCAGCTAGGTAAAATTATTAAGTGTCTGAAGCTGAATTTGAACTCAGGTACTCCTGACTCCAGGGCCGGTGCTCTATCCACTGTGACACCTAGACACCCATACAGTATTCTTTCTCCCATCTTTGTCAGGTTGATCTCCACTTGGGAATGCATTTCCTTTTCATTTTTGCTTTGTAGAAACCTGTAATTTAGCATTTAATTTCCCTGATGCCTTCAGTTGTTAATGCTTTCTCTATCCTCTTCCCCATTACTTCATATTTATTTTGTTATAATTTGTTTTTTCTTATTATCTATCTATGTACATGTTGATTTTGCCTAAATTTAGAGGGCATATTTTTTGTTTAGATTTTTGTATCCTCATTCTTTTTTGCTTAAAAAATACTTATTGAATTAAATTGAACTCTGAGTGGATCCTTTAATGGAAAATCTGAATGTGTTTTGATGATGCCTTTTTTCTATTTCCCTTTATAGGAAGGAATTTTTTGAGGGCTGCAAAGCCATAAGTGCAGACAGCATTGATGGAATTTGTGCTCGGTTCCCCAGTCTCTTAAACGAAGCCAAACAAGAAGATAAGTTCAAGGATCTTTACCGATTTACATTTCAGTTTGGTCTGGACTCTGAAGAAGGGCAGAGGTCACTGCATCGGGAAATAGCCATTGCCCTTTGGAAGCTTGTCTTTACTCAAAACAATCCCCCTGTATTGGACCAGTGGTTACACTTCCTAACTGAGAATCCCTCGGGAGTCAAGGGAATCTCCCGGGATACATGGAACATGTTCCTAAACTTTACTCAGGTGATCGGACCCGACCTCAGTAACTACAGTGAAGATGAGGCCTGGCCTAGTCTCTTTGATACTTTTGTGGAATGGGAGATGGAGCGAAGGAAAAAGGGAGAGGAATCAAAATGTCTGACAACTTCAGACACAGAGAGCCTGTGTCAGGAGGAGCAGACTTACCAGTATGTGTGAGCAGCTGTGACAGAAGCCCTTGCTGTCTGTTGTCCTTCAGCCAGTGGAGAACTTGGAACTTTCTGGAAATTACTGAGGATCCGGATATTTTCTACTTTACACCTTTCTCTGCCTTGTATTTGAAAGGGCTCTAAAATGCTGTATCATGTTTTAGGCACTTTCTTCATTTTTGGTTATTCTTTTTAAACAATTTTTTTTTTGGTCCTGAAATATTTGACCCTGGCTACATGTTGTGTAATTTTTTTAAAGCCTTCAGATAGAATAAGTCTGCCATTTCTTGCACAATTTAGATTTTTGGGGGGTGGGGTTTGGGAGGGTTAGGTTGAATTAACATTACAAAATGATACAGTGCCAGATCTCAGTTTTGCATACTACATTTTCAGGGCAGGTCTGTACTGTGTGTAGTGCTGTTTACATGGTTGAATTTAGGTTGTAATAATTATTTTACAAGATTTACACAGAGTTGAATAGCAGTGTTAACTGTTAACCACTTTGCGTTAATTCCCAGACAATTTGAAGCTCTAAAAACAAAGGAAAACAATTTGCAGTCTGGTGAAATCCTATTTTAAGCTAATTCAGTAGAAACCCTAATTTTTTCTCCCTGTTCATTCCTTCACCCAATATATTATATAGTTTATTCATCGACATGCTGTGCCTGTCATTCAAGTGAGCGGTTTCTAATACATTGTACTGAAAACCACTTAAACGTCAAATGCAGAGAAAGCAGTGCTACCTCAGTTTTGCTGGAAGTAGACCTCTTTGATAGTTTTCTGTCTTTGATGAAGTTGCTGTATTTTCATGTTCTAAGTGGAAATACTTTTTTTTTTATTTGACTCGGAGCCAAAGGTTCTGTTCCCCATGGTTGGCAAACTCTGTGCCCACTGGCCAACTAACTTGAAGGAAAACTGTGGTATGGAGCTCTGCTTGAATTTTTATTTTGATCTCTCAAGTATCATCAGCTTACTTGTCTGGCAAGTGCAAGAAGCCTGAGTTGGCTCAATGCTGCCAAACATGTTTGAAAGTGTGTTTAATGGTTAAACTCTTATGCCCTCTCCCTTCTTGCTGCAGCAATGTTGTCACCTGACCCAGTGAGTTATTTATTATCTTTTTTTTTATGTTGGGCTCATTTGGGGTGACGTGATGACTGTTTAGGTTTACATAAATTTCCCTCCCTCTCCTCTGAAATTTCTTAGGTTCTTTGCCTGTTTAAACTGGTTTGTAAAATGGGAAGCAGCCTTTAGGGTGCAGAGTGTGTGGGGGAAGGTGGGTGTTTGGAATGAAGGAGGCTTTTTAAAGGTTGTGGATAGAGCCTTTGAATTCTGGAATCAGAATTTGGACCATTTTCATAAAAGAGGGGATGGATTCTTGTAGCTTTTTCTTTTCCCAGAACATAGTCCTGGTGATCTTTATGATAGATTTGGATAAATCTTAGGGTGACTGATCTCCCAGACTGGGCCTTGAGGAACAGGTTTCTTGTCCAAGCCTAATCCCAGTGGAGGGATCATTTCTTTCTTATATTTTGGTTTTAATAAATTAGTTTGGTAAGGAAAAGAGGATGGCACTGGGGACTCAACAACAGTGTACACATCTGCTTCCGATGCTTTTGAACTGATTCAAAAGAGAATCTGTCAAGTGAAAACTTTTTATGCCCTTTTATAGTAAAATTTAAGCCCATTTTCTGCCCATGTGCTGCACATCATTTGGCTTGGGCATGGTCTGTTCATTTTTAGCTCTCAGTACCTCTTCTAGAGGGCTTAAACTTCTATCTTTGCAGGAATGATGTTTTGTGGAGTTTCTGCAGTGAATGTTTTTCTATTGAACTTCCATTTTGTATTGAAATTTTTTAAAGCCCTGAACTTGACAAGCTTCCTTTAAAGAAAAGAGAGAGAGAAGGGGGGTGGGGGGGAATCTACATTTTAAAACTACCACAGAGTGAATAGGTCCTAGGGGGAGGAGTATGGTAAGACTGAAGGGAATTTGACTGATTCCCTGAATTAGCCACAGCTGAGCCTCGTGGCTACTTAGCTGAGACCAGCGTCACTGCAGGCCTTCTACTGCCTAGCGGGTTTGGTAGGTTTAATTTCAATTTTAAGACTGTACTCCCTTTGCCTGAAAATGCTAGTGAAGACCATAGGGCGCTCTTCCCATTTCAGCTTGTTTTACCAGTCCCTAATTCTTGAAGTGCAATCTCAGGCATTGTTTGAACAGGTAGGCACAGTTGCTTCTAGGGGAGCAGAGCTCATCACATCCCACAAGCAGCAGTCCAGTTAAAAAAGGGGGGGTGAGGAAAGCCATAAGAATCCTCTAGACCCTAGAGGGATTGGATTTCCTTCCTAGCCTAAAAAGAAGGCATTCCGTATAGATGTACTGTATTATGGGTTTGGTTTTAGTTTTATTTTAAATAAAGTTTTTTCAGAGGAGCCATTTTTTTAAAAAAATATTTTTAATGAACCATTCGTTATAAAAATGTAACACAAAAGCAGTTCAGATTGCAAATGAGCCAGAAAATGGAGTGTTAAGTCAAGTACATGCTGTTCCTACCTCCCCATTTTGTGTCCCTATTGTACAGCAAGGAGTTAAGATGTGTCTGTATTAGTTCTGGGTTGATTGTGGTCATGAATAAAGTTAAGCATAGGCTTTTATGTTAAGATCCCTCTCTCTGGGGGTGTGACTTTGTTGTTTCTGCTTCTTGGAAATGAAAAGTTCATTACTATTAACTCGACATGAAAATGAACTTGAATAATGGCTGAATTGTGTTTCTTCAGATTAATTAAAAAATATAGAAAGCCTGTATATGCATAGCATTGGGACACTGCAAATTCTGAGGCACCTAAACAGCAACAGACAGAAGTTGATGTAAGACCCCATGGTATTTTGGAAACCATTAGGAACTTTTGAGTGTGGCTAATTACAACTTAATACATTTTGGGAAACTTGATTTTTGACAAATTGCTTGTGATCTATGAGCTAGTGGTTTTTTTTTTTACTAGGACACTAGTATGAGAGGAAGTTTTGACATTGATTATCCTTTCTTTTGTCCCTAAGAAATGGGACACAATTGAATTACATTGCCACCTCAGTACTAAAATGATATTCATTTTAGATCCAAGCAGCCTGGCTCTCTCCCACCTTTCTTTTAATAGTTTGGGAGCTTGTGGGTGAGTTGAAACCAAGAATCTACATCAGTTAAATTTGATAAAGGAACATGTTTTAACCATTAGTGATTGGAAGGTGAAATGCTTGTATTAGGTCAAACTGGAATTAAGTGGCAATAAAAATGTACATCATCACTTGACCCAGAAAAATCTTACTGAGAAGTGCAGTATTTTCAATGTTATGCTTACTTAAGAGAGGGACACTCTAACCTCCTTTAAAAAGGAAGGGTACAACTGTGCAGTATTAGGCTATCTCTGAAATGTTGCTGACCTCTCCCAGATGGTGGTGCCAAAATTTGTTCCTGGTATAGGGTGCTGGTAGGAGGGAGGCCTGGTTGGTTTGTTTTCACAGGCCTGTATTGTTTATCCAGTTTTCCTGGAAAAAGTCAACTCTGAAATTGTTACGTTAATAGTGCATTTTAGTTATGCAAAAATGTCTACTGGGAGTGGTGACCAACCCCAAAAATTTCTTGCTTAAAAAACAAGATAGATCCTGTATCTCAAAGAAGAGCAATATCATTGATTTGTCATATTTAAATGTTGAGTATACAGATCCATGGTGTCATTGGTGGGAAGAATAGAGTACAACATGAAGGTAGACCCAAATGTAAAATAAAGGCTGGGAGCTGATTTTTGATCTATTATTTGCTTCACTGTTTGCCCTCTTTCTTTTATAACTGGCTAATAGTGTTTTGAATTAGACTCTCAGTAATTCCCTCTTAGGGGGAGTTCAGCAGTATCTTGACTGAAGAAGTTTGCTGAAATGTTCATCTAAATCCATCTGATCCCAATAAAAGATTACTCATTTTTATCCATTTTATTTATGGACTCTATACAAGTTTTCACATAATTTATCTTTCTGTTGTGCTGTAATTGGAGCATTCAGTCAGTGGTTTTCAAGTTGGCCTGGCCTTCAGGGCTGCCTTTCTTTGAGGAATAGCCGTTTTTGCTTTGAGTGTGTTTGGAACAAAACCTGATGTTGGAGCACCTGATGTTTTAAGGAAGGTATGCAGAATTGATGTAACCCTTGGGTCCTGTTTCTGATGCAGATCCTGGATTATCTTAGTCTCTTTGCAGGCCTGCCTCTGTTCCTCTGAAGTGCACCCTAAATTCCATAGATAATATTCTTACCCCCTCATTCCACTCCCCATCTTGGAAATTTCCAAGGGATGGTACTTAGCAATTGCTGCAGTTCATTCCTGATAAATACAAATTGGTTTGCTTGTTTTTTTGGGTTTTGTTGGGAGAAATTCTTTCCTAAAGCCATTGCCATCTTCACCCATCCCTGTCCTGCCATGCAAATCCCTTGGGTCTATATGGTCACTCACTTCTTAACCTGTTGCACTAATGGGCACAGTTTTGTTTCAAAGAGAAATTTGAAGCAATAGGCAACAGGGCTTGGACAGATTAGTCCTGCAAACAACTTGCCTTAATCTGTTGGGTAGATTAGTTTATCACTATTGTTGTAATCCTCCACCTTTATGTATTTTTAATGGTTTTTTGATAAGTGTATCCTTTACTTCAAGGTTGTACAAACTGTTGAAAAGCTACCTTTTGTGTTTTCTGCATTGTTGCACTCTTCAAATGGCCCTTTTTAATATGTTTGTTACCTTGTTACACATATTGTCTTTGGTGTCTACACTATTTTCCCCCTTAAATGTATTTTATTTGAAGGTTACCTGCTGTTGAATTTAATAAATTTGTTTACTTGATTATTGCCATTGATGCAGAACAGTCAATTAGTAAAGTTTTTTTTTTTTATTCTGGGCTTACAAAAAAGGAGTCTGTGATGGCGAAAAGGGGAATGGCTGGATTTGTGACTTTAAGTGTATCATTCTTCCCAAAGGCCATAGAGTTAGAGTGGGAAAGGACCTTACAGGTCACCTAGTTTAGTTTAGCTCCCTCATTTTACAGAGAACCCAAAACTCAGCTGAAATGACTTTTACCTATGTCATTGAGGTAATAAAGTGACAAAGATGGGATTTGAATTCATATCCTGACTACAGATTCCATTCATTATCCCATTGCTTATTGGCACACATTACCACCCCTCTCTGAACTGGTCAACAGACTTAGAGAATTGTCATAAGTAGAAAATGTATTCCCCTCTGGCCAATTTAGAGGTAATCACTTTGTGGAGGGTCGCCCCAATGTGTACCATAATGTCACATTGGAGTTCAGACTGTTGTGAAAGAAGCAGCAGTTCTTATACTTAAGAAAAATAGTCCTATTCATGGGGAGTCCTTTTAGATCCTAGTCCCTTTTATAATGAATCATTCTCAGATGTTACCACCCTGGCCAGCCATCTATATTTGTCCTAGTCACTTCTGGTGGATCTATGGGGTGTCATTCTTGGAACCCTATAGTCTTGGTGGGAGGTTTATGTTTCAATTATTTGGAGGGTATGTTTCTGTAGATCAGAATGTCAAACATTCCCATTGGCCCAAATTGGATTAAAATGTAACTAGAAAGTTGTTAATAAAATAAAAATACAGTAAAACATAGAAAAAATATATAAACCATTAGTGGGCTGCTTTCCCCCCATACAACCTTAGTTTCCCCGCCCCCCTCTCTTACATAACCCAAATTCAGCATTAACTGAAAGTCTCATAAGTTTACTATTTTCCCTTAGTTGAAGATGTTGCCTGGAAACTTTTTCTCAGTTGACTTTTAGACTTGAATCTGTTTCATAACTCTTGCATTTCTGTTTCTAATATTTGTCTTTCATTTTTGAAGACAACCACATCAGGGAGGTGATACCATGACATCCACATGAATTGGAGTGAGTGGGTGCTGTGCTAAATCACCAGCTTCACTTTCTCCTCCAGAACCATCTGGGTCCAGTGGCCAGGTATGAATCAGGACAACTGGAGTTTTTTCTGGATGAGAGGCAAGCAGGGGTTAGTGACTTGCCCAAGGTCTGAGGCTGGATTTGAATCCCCGTTGTCCTGACTCCAAGGCCAGTGCTCTATCCACTGAGCCACCTAGATGCTCCCACTTTTCTTTCTATAATATTTGAGAATATCAGTTACAGAAACCCAGGGCTAATATAGACTAAATTGAAGTTTGTTTGCTTCATGCTGAAGTGGCAAAAACCATTTTTGCTGTTTGCCTGGCACATTGGAGGTAATTCCGAGATTTGTCACCATGCTGTATAGTAATCCAGATCTAGAACTGGAAGGGACCTTTGAATATTTCCCTATTGTACAGATGAAACTGAGGCACAGAGGTATGTCCTCCGAGGTGGGACTTGAACCCAGATCTTTCTGACTTCTTGGATAATAGTTGATGTGTCAGTCACTTCACAACTTTAAAGAACTTTTCATATTGTTCTCATTTAATGCTCCTAGCATCCTTATGCAATTAGTACTGGTGTTATTTCCATTTTATAGGTGAGGAGACAGCTTGAGGGGTCATGACTGACTTTGATTTTGATGGTATGATAGAAACCTGCCATTTTCAGGCAATACTCTATGGGCCCCTAGTAAAGTGCCTCTTCACAGCAAATGCTCTACCTGTATGACTTCTGGCAGTGGAGGAGGTGCGTGCAGCCAACAGCGACCGCTTTGTTTGCCATTTTGTGTTGAAGGATCACCGTGGGGACCATGAGCTCATAGGTAACTCTGCCAGGTGCTTCGATAAATGGGTAGAATGCAGCAAACTTGGCCACTGTAGACTTTGATGATAGGGGACCGGAAAGGGGAGAGGAGCTCTGACTAACTTAGGTTCTGTTACTGAGGTGCCAAAGAAAGAATCCCTCCAGCTGCACCTTTCTCTTTACAAGCCCAAGGCCATATGCTAGACTTGGAAAATAACAGCAAATAAGTCATTTGGCTTCTCTAACCAAATATGGGGAACAAGGGACTAGAGAAGAAATATTTATGCAGTGCCTCCAAATGTTGTCTTCCCCACCCCACCTCCCCAACCCAAACAAGAAGCTGGTTCTCTCGCAGCTGCGTTGGCTAGGTCTAACAGCAGAGCCTTGGCTTTTTTGAATTGGCTTAAAGGGCGTGGGAGGGAAACAGGAACACAACTCATTTGTGAATGGAATGTGCTTTCTGAAGAGTCGAAGTGGCAGTTTTGGCTTCTAAAAGGTGGGAGCTGCAAAGAACAGGCTATACACTTCAGGGCAAGAGATCTGATCAGGCCCTGTTGTTTAGGATCTTGTAGGTATAATTACATGGCCTGTGAAAACCACTGGAGGTGTCCACTTGTTTTTTGTCCAAGGTAAATGCCACCACCTCTTTGCCAGTCCAAAAGCAATCCTCTTCTCAGTAGTCCATAAATTAAGACCACTGTTAATGCTTAAGGTGTGCAGAAAAGGGGAGGAGCACAGTGCTGCAATATAGATCCTTTACTGAAAATCAAGATAATTTTGGGCAAAAAAGTACCTGTAATATAAAAGGGATTGGTTTGGGGGAAATGTGTGGAGAAAACTGACATAGTCCAGAGACTTGGGTTGTAGTCTTGGCCTGATGGAAATCATGTGGTCTAGAAAAGGAGAGGAGGGGGCCTTTCAGAGATCACTAGCTAGAAGAACAGTAATTTTAAGAGGCCAGAAAAGCAGTGATTTGCTTAAGGTCACATAAGTATTAAAAGTAGCAAAAGGATAGTTTAGTTCTTCTGACTTCAAAAATAATAGTATACCCGGCTTGGGTTAAGTCTCTTGATAGTAACAGTGATAATAATAAACAGAAGTTGACATTTCTATAGTATTTAAGTTTGCAAAGTACTTTACAAACTTTTATTTGATCATTTCCTCACAATCTTGGGAGGTAGGTATTATTCCCCTTTTACAGCTGAAGAAACAGGCTCATGTGACTGAAGTGGAACTCAAATCCAGCTCTTCCTGAGGGTATATGGGGAAAAAAAAAATCACTGCTGACTTCTTGCTTTATCCTGGTGCTGCCTCTTTATTTTGGCTGCAGGACCCTGCAAACTGCTGCACTCCAAATTTTTTGCTTCTCTTTTTTGCATTATCCATCTTTAACACTCAGGAATCATGGATAAGAAGACAGATTCCTCCCTTTCCTCCTTCTCTAAGTATCTCATTTGTGTCCTGAGTTTTTTTTTTTGTTATTGTTTTAATAAATATAAGTACTACAGGGGAAATTTGTGGGGATGGAGAGGAGGCAAGAGTATCATGGAAGGAATAAGGTACCTGTGCTACAAAGGTTTCTTAAAGGTTATTCCTAATCTGACATAATTCTCTCTTCTCCATTCCATTTTATACAACTACAGAACTGATATTCCTTAAACAAAGGACTTATATTTTCCCTTCCCAAGAAACTTCAGTTGCTTCGAGGATAAAATACAAATTCCCTAGAGGATATTTAAAGACCTGCAGAGAGGCAATGGAAAAGAATACATGGGTTCAAATCCTGCCTCTCAACATCTGGGCCTTGGTTTCCTCATCCATAAAAGAGATTAGAATAAATAGCCTCCAGCTTCACCTGGATGGTCCACCCCATCTTTTCCAATCTGGTCATACCCCTTCACATTCAAAACTGATCTGATGGTTCTCTACATGCAATGTTTTTATCTGCCCTTTTTGCATCTTTGCATAGGTGGTCCCATATGCCTTTTCTTTTCTTCCTCATCTTCCCCTTTGGGATCTTCTGTAATCCTTCATATTACCTCCTACAGAGAGGTAATAACTACAATAACTTGGTATTTTATTTTGTATTCAGTTAGGTATTTACATGTCATTTCCCTCCAATACTTTGTAAACTCCATGAAGGTGAGGGCAGTTTCATTGTTATTTTTAAATTTTCACACTTGTTATAATGCCACACATGGTAGGTACATAATAAATACTTGAAGTAATTCAAGATCCCCTTCCACCTGGTCCTCTTCCCTCCCGTACCTTCTTATTTTTAAAGTTAATTCAGTTTTGAGAATAGTTCTGGCTAAGATGGCAGAGAGAAGACAGGCCCTATGCTAAGGTCTCCCTATCTTCTCTCATATATAATATGAAACAAACCTCTTAATAGAAATTTGATCGACAAAACCCAGAAAGAGAAGCTAGGAGAACACCTACCTCAAGGTCTGTCTTTGGGGATCATGGGTGAGCCAGGTGCAGAGAGCCAGTGGGGGTGGGGTGAGAGCTGGACTAACCTAAGATCAGCCCTGGAGGCTTTTGCTGTGGGAACTGCTCAGAGAAACAACTGGAGAGTGGAGGAGTTGGCAGTGGGACTGACCGTCTGGGGTTTACCAGAAGGGCTGAAGGGCAAGTTCCAGCCTCTAGCACCCCCTACTGGCTGACCCACTTGAGTTACTAAACCCAGTGAATAAAGCCTCTAGGGATCCCAACAACAAACCTCTGTGAACCTCCCTCAACACAAGATCTTAGGAAAATGAAGAAAGACCAGCTGAAGGGGGGGGTCCATAGAAAAATTCCTAGAAGGAAAAGACCCTCAGAGAGACCTAGAACCTCTGAGGAGAATATGATCTGGTCTCCAGCACAGAAAGATTTTCTTGATGAAATCAGGAAGGAGTTTAAAAATTAATTGGAAAATTTGAGAAAAGAAACCCATACAACAAGAAAACAAATCCTTGGAAAATACAGTTGGACAAATGGAAAAACAAAATAATTCAAAACTTCAGTTGGTCAAATGGAAAACTCTTAGGAAAAATAGAATTGACCAACTGGAAAAGGAGTTGCAAAAGGCAAATTCTTCTCTTAAAGAAAGAATGGAATCTGTGGAAATCAATGACTTCATGAGACAACAAAAATTGAAAAAATTGAAAAAATAGAAGAAAATGTAAAATATCTCATCAGCAAAACCACTGACCTGGAGAATGGATCGAGGAGAGATAACCTAATAATTATTGGTCTTCCAGAAAATATTGAAAAGAGAGAAAAGCCTGTTTTCAATATTACAGGATTTAGTAATGGGAAACTGCTCTGATATCATAGAAACAGAGGGCAAAATAGTTATTGAAAGAATACATCGATCCCCTCCAGAAAGAGATCCTAAAATGAAAACACCAAGGAATGTTGTGGCCAAATTCCAGAACTATCAGATAAAAGAGAAAATCCTGCAAGTAGCCAGAAAGAAACAATTTGGACACCAAGGAGCCACAGTAAGAATTGCACAGGGCCTGGCAGCATTAACATTAAGGGACTGAAGGGCCTGGAATGCAATATTCCAAAAAGCAAGGGAGTTTGGAATGCAGCCAAAAATTCATTATCTGGCAAAACTGAGCCTTCTCTTCCAGGGCAAAAAATGGACATTTAATGAAATAGGAGACTTCCAACTTTTCCTGATGAAAAGACCAGAGCTTAATAGAAAAAAGAAGAAATGTTAGCTTCAGCAATAAGAGAAGAAAAATCGAAGGAATTAGAGTAGGGAAGGAAGAGACAAAACTCTCATTCTTTGCAGATGACTTGATGGTATACCTAGAGGATCCCAAAAAAATCATCTTAAAAACTACAAAAAATAATTAGCAATTTTATCAAGGTCACAGGATATAAAATAAACTCTCATAAATCCTCAACATTTCTATATATGACTAGCAAGATGCAGAAGAAAGAACTAGAAAGACAATATAAAATACCTGGAAGTCTACCTGTCAAGGCAGACTCAGAAACTTTTTGAAAAGAATAACAAAACACTTCTCACACAAAAAAATATCAACTGCTCATGGCTAGGCTGAACAAATCCAATTAAAAATGACAATTTTACCAAAATTAAACTACTTGTTTAATGTCCAATGAATCAAAATTCCAAGAAATTACTTTAATGAATTAGAAAAAATTATAAGTAAATTCATATGTAGAAATAAAGTCAAGAATCTCTAGGGATTTAACAAAAAAAAGTGCAAAATAAGGTTGGCTTAGCCCTACCAGACCTAAAATTAAAAGCATCAGTCATCAAAACTGTCTGGTAATGGCTAAGAAATAAGAGTGGTGGAGCAGTGGCATAGACTAGGTGCAATAGCAGGAATTGATTATAGTAATCTGCTGTTTGATAAACCCAGAGTCCAGCTATTGTGATAAAAACTCTCTCTTTGATAAAAAACAATGTTGGGAAAATTGGAAATTAGTATGACTGAAATTTGGATTACACCAACACCTTACACCCTATATCAAGATAAGATCAAAATAGATACAGGATCTAGACATAAAAAACTAATATAGGAGATTAAGGAATAGTTTACCTGTCAGCTCTATGGAAAGGGCAGCAGTTTATGATCAAGGAATAGATGGAGAACAACATTAAAAATAAACTAGACAGTTTTGATTACATTAAATTTTTTTTTTTAGGATTTTGCAAGGCAAATGGGGTTAAGTGGCTTGCCCAAGGCCACACAGCTAAGTAATTATTAAGTGTATGAGACCAGATTTGAACCCAGGAACTCCTGACTCAGGGCCGGTGCTTTATCCACTGTGCCACCTAGCCACTCCTTAATTACATTAAAATAAAAAGCTCTTGCACAAAGCCACTGTAACCAAGATCAAAAGAAATGTAGTAAATTGGGAAACAATTTTTACAGCTAGTATTTCTGACAAAGGATAAAAATATACAGAGAACTGAGTCAAATTAAAAAAAAAGAGCCATTTCCCAATTGACAAATGGTCAAAGGATATACAAAGGCAATTTACATGAGGAAATCAAAGGGATCCAGTCATATGAAAAATTGCTCTAAATGACTAATTATTAGAGAAATGCAAATTAAAGCATCTCTGAGGTAACACCTCACACCTCTCAGACTGGCCAATATGACCAGAAAGGACAATGATCAATGTTGGAAGGGATGTGGGAAATCTGGGACACTAATACATTGTTGGTGGAGCTGTGAATTCATTCAACCTTTCTGGAGAGCAATGTAGAATTACACCCAAAGGGCAACAAAAATGTACATACCCTTTGATCCAGCAATACCACTACTGGGTCTAAACCCTGAAGAGATTATGAAAAAGGGTAAAAACATCACTTTACAAAAATATTTATAGCAGCCCTGTTTGTGGTGGCAAGGAATTGGAAATTGAGTGGATGTCCATCAATTGGGGAATGGCTTAATAAACTGTGGTATGTGTATGTGATGGAACACTATTATTCTGTTAGAAACCAGGAGGGATGGGAATTCAGGGAAGCCTGGAAGGATTTTGCATGAACTGATGCTGAGGGAGATAAGTAGAACTAGAAGAACCATTGTATACCCTTTTTAAAAGCAACATGGAGGTGATGATCAACCTTAATGGACTTGCTCATTCCATCAGTGCAACAATCAGGCACAATTTTGGGATATCTGTGATGGAGAACACCATCTATATCCAGAGAAAGAATTGTGGAGTTTGAACAAAGACCAAAGATCTTTACTCTTAATTAAAAAAAAATTACTCCATTTTGTATTTTGCTATATCTCATCCTTTGTTTCTTCCTTAAGGATATGATTTCTCTCATCACATTCAACTTAGATCAAAGTTAACTGTTTTACCTCCTTTCCTGATAGCAAGCATTTTAACACTTAATCTTATGATGTTTCCCTGATCCAAACTGCAGGTCCAGGAACCTTAGGCCTGTAGCTCATTCTTTACATATTCCCAATTCAAACCTTGCTGAGAAACCATACCCTAGGCCAGGCTTGATCATGGAAAGACTTTCCTCTTCTCCTTTCCTCCCCCCCCCCCCCCCCAACATCCCCAAGATAAGATATCCTTCAGTAGTCCCAGTTCTCCTACTCTTGTTTATCATACTTCATCACACATCCCTTAAAGTGGGATGTATCCTACAAACTTTTTTTCTCAGTTCTACAACCTCATCCTCTTTGCCCAGTCTACTCCATTGACACCAAAGACCAGAACCTCTCCGGATTTCATGGCAATATTTTCCTCCTTCCTCAGTATCTTCTGCTAGTTCATCACATTACACCTCCTATTTATCTTGTCCACAAAAGTGGTCCTATACCTTTTTTCCTCTTAAACCTTCTACTTCTTTATCTTAACTGAGTACCCATGCCTTTTCTGAAAAAAGACCATCCCAAAAGATTCCTCTCATCCCATTCTTTTCATCTCTAAATAGTTCATCTTCCACAACATTTCCTTAGTGTATGACAGGGAGTCCTTGTCCAGGCCAAACCTTTATATGTGCACATCCCTTCCCACCTAGATTATCACAATAGCTCCCTACTCTCATCATCCCTCATTGTAGTCTATTCTTTGTTGTAACCAGTTTTCCATAGATTTGGCCAAGACTGCCATAGTTGATCAACCTCCTCAACCTGCTCTGACCATCTGCATCCAACCATTTAGGACTGCCTAAACTGCAGTCCTTCCATCCCTTCACTTTATCACTCTCTTTAGATGCAGCCCAAGTACCATTTCAATGTCTAACCTTTGCAAATCCTCTACTACACTACTAGTGCCCTCCAACTCCTATTACCTTGAATTTATATATGTGTGTGAATTTATTCACTATATATATATATATATATATATATATACACATATATATATATAATGTGTTTCATATTATCTCTCCCATTAAAATGTAAGCTCACTGTTAATTGGGACTGTTCAATCTTTTACTTGCATCCCCAATAAGTAGCACAACTGGGTGGCTTGGTGGGTAAATCAGCAGCCTTGACTTAAGGATCCAAGTTCAAATTTGGCCTTCAGACGCTTTCTTATGTGGCCCTTACCTGCCTGCTCAGTTTTCTCAAATCTAAAGTGAGGATTAAATGAGATAATAATTGCAAAGTGATATGTGTTAGCTATTATCATCATATAGTAGCTTTAATAAATGGTCATGGATTGAATAAACAGTTGTGCCTACAATGTACAAGGCATTATAACAAGCTCATTTTATTTAATTTCCATTTTAAAGGATTAAAGTAGACACTGTTTTTTTTAAATTGGTTTGATGTAAACCTAAAAAATTTGTAGGATGAAGAAATCAGGTCTTAACTTTTTTGTCCCTCACCTCTTTGAAATTCTAGTTAAACCCACAGACCCCTTCTCAGAATTGATTTTTTTTAATTCATAAAATACAATCCAAAGAATTACAAAGGAAACCAAAGGTTAGTGAAAATAAAGATGTAATTTTTTTCCAACCAAATCCACAGATCCCTTTTTAGATCTATGGATCCCAGATTAAAAACATCTGTTAGATGGAGTACCTGCAAGTGAAGTGGAATAATGTGAACATAATTCTACTGTAGACTGTAAATAGTCGGACAAAAGAAGGGATCTTTGGATTTTTTCCCAATGTTTAGAGCTGTTTATCACCTCAAGTTGGGGCTGAGGTTTTTCTGAGTTAGGAGAGAATTGCTAAAGCATTCCCTTAGCACCATGTATCATGGATGCCTTGGACCTGGCCACCATTTAATGCCTCCTTCTTCAAAAGTTTATGTATTAAGTCTTTGGATTCTTTTTTCCCCTTGGGATATATATCCAGTTTCATAAGAGGATCTACATTTGAGAAATCTGCCTTACTGCCATTGTCCCATAAAATAATACATTTCTCTCACAAATTGAGAAATAACTGATATTCAAAGAATTTGCCTTGCTTTTTATACCGAGGTTCCAGCTTGTGCCACCCATGTGTATGCACTAGGAGTTGAAGGTTTAAAGATGTCATTTTCTTCTTTTCCAGAGTTGCTGAGATGGTGCCATGGAATGGGGAATAGTAGCAAGGAAAGAATTGTCGGTCCTGGCTGGTGACTAACTAAAGCACCTCTGGAGTAGCACTTTTTACATCATCATCATTTATTGATATTAGCCCCAGGCCAGGTGAGGATCCATGAATACTGCAACAAACAAGAACAAGGCAAGTTTTAGTCTGAAAAAAGCCTGATCTTCTCATGGTACTGGACAGCTTTCATTGGGTCCACCAACTTCCAATAATTATGGCCTTGATACTAAGACCTTGTGGCAGAAAGGGTACAAATTTTGTTGGTGAATGGAGGTAGAGAAAGGGAACTGGTTGTCTGGGTTCTGGAAGACTAATAGCTAAAGAACAATGGCTCTGCAGATAATAGATGGTCAATGAATATTTTTAAAATCACATTAAAGATGGAAAATGTAGGAAAATGTGACGAGTGGAAAAAAGAAAGGGCTGAGAAAAGAACTTTTTGTTCAACCAGAAGATGAGAAGGTTGTGCAAACCATTGTGGAGGGAGAGTACATAGGATCCCAGGGGATAAAAGGATCAAGAGTACAACTGGAACTACAAAGGTCAGTGTCCAAAGCTAGTGCTGTCTGCTGGCTGAGTGGGAGGAGAATGATATTCCAGGTAGATCCAATTTCAGCTGTCTCTTCTGACCTACCTGTGTGCAAAACAGACAGCCACCAAGAAAGCTTCCTCTGGGTGAATGCTGGAAATTGTTCTCCTTAATATATGGTTATACTGGGTGGGGACAAGGGGACTCTAATTAACCAACGTGGAAAATGGAGAACAAGGGAAAGTGTACAGTCATACTGAGTATTTTGCTTTTTAAAGCCAAAGGGAAATCTCAGTTGTGGGTGGAAAAAAGGGCTGCTGCTGACTAGAAAGGCAAACTCAGTTCTCTGTAAAGATCATCACTCTGCTGATCAGTCACCAGTAATTACTGAAAGCTAACTCTGGGCCAGCACTGTGGCATAGACCTTTAAAAGCTTTATATAGAAAGCAAGGAAATAATTTAAAAATTGTGATTTAAAAAAAATTTTTTTTTTTAGTTTTTTTTTTGGTAAGGCAATGGGGTTAAGTGGCTTGCCCAAGGCCACACAGCTGGGTAATTATTAAGTGTCTGAGGCCAGATTTGAACTCAGGTACTCCTGACTCCAGTGCCGGTGCTCTATCCGCTGCGCCACCTAGCCGCCCCCAAAATTGTGACTATTGTGATGTAGAATGCTATAGAATGTTTTCTCCAAGTCTGAAATGTAAAAAGGGTCAAACCAAACCAAGAAACTGATCTTTCCAAATTGATGAGCATTGGCTTAAACCTGTTCAAATCACTTTCCTCTCTGGGAACCAATTTTAAAATGAAAAGAAGGTTCATCCAGTTCTAAGATGTGTGATTTGGACATCCTTGGGATATCAGAAAGGACAGTTGAAGGCTGAAAATAGAAAGAAGGGAAATTTTTCCTTAGGCAAGTGGCTTTATTTTTATTTAGTGCCCCTAAGCTATGAGTGGTATTTTGTGTAATTTTTGTACAATTTTTCAATACCATCTTCCTCCTGTCCCTCATTGATAGCTATAATCTATTTAAAGTAGAGTATCCAACTAATTTTGTAAAAAACACCTAAATAACAACATTTGCTTCTACTGTACACACACACACACACACACACACACACACACACACACACTGAGCTCTAGTATTGAAGCAGTGCTCAACAAGCAGATACACAACACATCCCCAGTGAGCACAGTGGAAAGACTAAAAGGGGCTCAGAGATAGTGTCAATCCCTCCTTTTGTATGAGGTTATTATTCAAGGTCATATAGAGAGGGACAAAGTTGGAACTCAAGCCAAATCCTTTGACCATGAATAGTCTTTTTCTGCTGCACCACAAGACAAATCTGAACTCTGTACTCACCAGGCCACAAAGGATTTTTATTCTCCCAGTTAGATCATGAAGCAGTAATAGGAATTCTTCAATTCCTATTCTGTATCTGGGTGGCAGCTAGCAGACTGTGCACCATATCCTACCATCTAGCTAGAGCCACTCCAGACTGTGGGAGAGGCTGGGTCTTGTGCCTTTACAGGAAGCATGGCATTAATGGGACCTGGCAGGGTCCCATTGATGGGATGGCCTGACCCCTGGCAAAGTGAGGCAGGAAAGAGAAGCTTCTGAAACATGAATGAAGAGAAGGTTTGGGGGCTGACAGGCAGAAGGGGGTGGGAAAAGGACCTGGACACTGCCAGACTGGTATCAAGTTAAGTTGTGGGGATGGAGAATAGGAGTGTTCATTAGGAAAATCTCCCTCCCTCTCTCTCTCTCTCTCTCTCAGAAAGACAGATAGACACAGACACACATACAGCTACTTTCTCTTTTTTCCCCCTCTCTCCTTCCCTCCTTTCCTCTCTCATTCACTTTCAAACACTTTCCTGTGAGGAGATGGTGCTCTCTAGTGGCCACAGTAAAAGGACCAGTCCTATCTGGACCCTCACTTTTACCAAGCCTGCACAGGAAGGAACTTCAGAGGCCATTGAACCCAGTTCTTCTTAACAAAATAGGAATCCCCTCTAGAGTAGTCTCAATAGGTGGAAATCCAGCCTTAGCTTGAAGACCTCCAGTGTGGGGGAACCCACTACTTCCTGAAGCCTGGGAGGAAAAAAAGGGGGATTTTTTTCCCCCTTCATTAAACTTGAGGTATGTAAACAACCTCTACCTAGAGATCTGAGATGCAGGGCCTGGATCTTTGTCTTTAAATTGGGAATGAGCTATGTCTCTAGGTGAAGAGGAAAAGCCCCTCAGGGTGGGGCTGGTTGTAGAACTATAGCTCATCATAACATGGGGTGAAACTTTTATCCTAGGGAGAAGAAAACACCCTTCTCAAATCCTCTCAAATGAAGAGTAGATAAAAGGTTAACCACCCAAAAGAGAAACAATGCACTAGGAGGCCAGAGGTTATCTCTGTTGGGTTGAGGTTTTCTTGTCACTACAGCTCATTCCCCTGCATTTCCATCTCTTTTTGTGGCAAAACTGATGAAAAAAATCTCCTTCTGTAACAATGCTTCTCAACTGCAGATGTACCCCAAAGCGCTTCTCTGGGCCCTCTTCTTTTATTCCTTAGGGACCATATCCTCTCCAATGGATTTAATTATCTCTATGCAGATGTCTCCCAGTCAACCTATCTCCTGAGAGCCAGTCCCACAAGTCTATCTGCCTCCTGAATCTTTCCTAGTGGATATCCTGAAGTCATCAGACATGAACTTCCACATTTCTAACAAGGGCACACCCATCCTTCTGCTCACTTGGGATGGCCATTCGGCTTAATCCTTGACATCACTCTCTCTCTTTACCCACACACTTAACCAATGGGGATCCTGCATTTACCTCCAAATACTTGGCACGTCCTTTTCTTTACTCCCAAGGCTGTCAGCATCTTTCAACCTGAATGACTGGAGTAGCATCCTAACTAGTTTCTCTCTTTCTGCCTAAAGTCTCTCCTCCCTTTGACCTATCCTCCACACACATAACTACCAAAATGATTTTCCTATAGTAAAAATCTGGCCCTGTCACTTCCCTATTCAGTAAACTCCCTATTGTCCTATTCTGCCTGTCCAGCTTTCCTCCATATGGTCCTGCCTCATTGGCAGCCTTCTTGATATTGCAACAAGCAGACACACAACACATCCCCAGTGAGCACAGTGGAAAGACTAAAAGGGGCTCAGAGATAGTGTCAATCCCTCCTTTTGTATGAGGTTATTATTCAAGGTCATATAGAGAGGGACAAAGCTGGAACTTCCTCAGCTTTCTACTGGCAACCTTTGTGCCCAGAATGTACTTTCTCCCACCTCTTCCCTACTTTTTAGAATCCCTTATTTCCCCTCTTAATTTCCCAAGTGACCCCATCTCCATGAAGTTGTTTTGTTGGGGGGTTTTTTAGTTTGTTTTTTGCAAGACAATGGGGTTAAGTGACTTGCCCAAGGTCACACAGCTAGGTAGTTATTAAGTATCTGAGGCTACATTTGAACCCAGGTCCTTCTGACTCCAGGGCTGGTGCTCTAGCCATTCGGCCACCAAGCTGCCCCCAAGAAGCTGTTCCTGATCTCCCCTATCTCTACCCCTCTAACCCTGCTTCACAAAATTTGCTTGTATTTGATATATATATATATATATATATATAATGTTTCTATGTTCTTATTTATCTCCCCTGGCAAGATGTAAGCTCCTGGAGGGCAGAGGCTATTTCATCTTTGTCTTCACAGTGCCTTTCTCTTACTGGCCCCCAGGAGCCAGGAAGCTCAGTGGTACTGGTGGTTCAAACACTGAATAGGGTTTCCCAGGCCCAACCTCTGCCCATTTACCTTCCTGGCAGGAGAACAATGCAAAGAGTCCGGGGTGGCAGCCTCCCATGGAGCTTCTCAACCCTCTCATCTAACCGACTCATGGCTATCTTCAGTTCTTCTCCCTGTGGTGAATGGGCAAGCCTATCAGAAAGAGAGATAAGTTCTGGAGCTTTGGGTGCCCTCATCTGGCTATTATGAGAAGTCTTTCTCCCAATGGTAAAGGGGGAATAAGCTGGAAACACCATGTATAGACAGAAGAGCAAGGGTATCAGGTCTGTCTGAAGTCAAGAGGTTAAAACAAGAGCTGAGACTAAGAGGGTCTCTTCTTCTCCTATCATCTTGAGTCAGTTTTGAATCACTTCAACCTGTATCTATCATAGATAATGACCTTGGAAAATGAGGGAAACTTTCAGAAAATCATCAGGCATTCATTATGATGAAACAGAAAGCATTGTTTGACTAAAGCAAAAAAGATTTAAGTCCTGGTCCTAGCTGTGTAGCTTTCCATGAACCCCCCCCCCCAAATTTCTCTAGTTTCCTCATCTGTAAAATGACTAGGGCAGACTAAGGGTCCTTTGTGCTTTAATATTCCATGACTTTTACCCTGCAAAGAGAAGCCTGTCAGCTCTCTTCATTCTCTCACAGGCTGGGATCAAACAGAGGCATTGAAGGAATATGAGGGGAAGAGAAGACAATAGGGAAATGGGTAGCTTTGTTACAAGGAGGCACAATGGGTGATGACAAGTGCAAAGATGTGAAAACAATGGAGGGGCCACTCTAGGATAGAATCCTTAAAGGTGACTGAGCAGGATATCTGTGACCTGATGTAGCACTTGTATTTAGTTGGGTTGCAGATGTGAACCATTCTGGAGAATGCTTTCTAAACAAAAGGAGACTAAGGACACCAATGACCTTATTTACTGAGGGAGACATTTCCTTCAAGGCTAGTGAGATGTCAGATGCTTGTGGGCTTTTTGAGTCAGGACAGGAGTGACAGATCCACTCGTGGAGGTGGCTGGAGGTGAGGGCTCTCCTACACACCAGCTTCCAGTTGAGATTAGTTGGGCCCTGAAGAATTTTCAGGGCATTCTGGGCACATTCAGAGCTTCTAAATTCTGGAAGTGAAAATATAATATAGAAATATTCAGGAGGCCAAAGTTCATCAGTCCCAAATCTCTATGTAAGTCAGTTTTCAGTACTACTCTCTGTCTTCCAACTATTGACCTCTTCTCCTCAATTAGATGTACCAGCATTAATAAAGCGCTTCACTTCCCCTGTCCCCCTTCCTGACATTCCTGGTGCCCTCCAAAGTAAACCAAAGTACTAAAGACTCACTCAGGAAGCAATACTTCTTGTGTTTTTTGCTTTGAGGATCCAAAGGCAAGAAGATAGTTTCCAGACTGGGCAAGAGTCTAAACTTCTGGGCCATGTCCTCTTCAGTATAGCTCTCCTTCATTCCATTCACATAAATGGTACATTCGTTCTCTGGGTCAGTCTCCAGGGAGCTTACTATGGTGTCACAGTCCAAAGTGAGTTCTTGGACTGGCCTCTGTACCTGAAAGAGGAACAAGATGAAGACTGATAGATGAATTTCAGCTATTCACCCTTCAATCTTAAGCAACTTCTAAAGACTACCTATCTGACCCTACTATCTTCTGTTAGGCTAGAAGGGGTAAGGAGGTCATATTCGGTTCTTTCCATCCAATCAAAAAAAGTCAACCACAGAAAATTGTTCAGGGTCCTAACAAACAACAAGGAAGACAAAATGGGTACAAAGTCAACTTGGTTATTAGTAATAACAACAGTTGATATTTTCAAAGCACTTCCATTTATGCCTCACAATCAGCTGTAAAGCCTCACAATCATCTGCAAAATGTCCATTTTACAGATGAAGAAATTGAGGTTCAGCTTAAATGACTTGTCCACCCTGCAGTCCCAAAGTATCAGCAAACAATAGGCACTTAATTACATGCATATGTAATTAAATTAAACCAGGTATTCCTGACTTCAAATCCAAAACCCCACCCATCATGTAACTGATGAAAGACTTCATTTCTAAAAAAGACTGCTAATTTCCTTATTCTGATGATACTTTTCTATGGCCATTAAAGGGCAAGATACCTAACTCCCATGTATGTTCTATGTCCTCACATTAGGGTTGGCCTAGGATCAATGAAGATCACACTAGCAGTGTTCATTCCCCAAAACAGGATCTTAAGGATTGCCTGAAGAATGCAAGCAGGTAGAAGGTCTTTTTTACTGTTTTTATTCCGCACAAGTTCTCTACCTTGATCTGGGACCCCTGGATACATGCACCATTCAAGGTCTCTATGGCCAGCTGGGCAGCCTCTAGTACTCCATACTGGATGCAAAGATAGGGCTGCAAAAGAGAAGACTCAGAATCAAACTTTGCTTCTAGGCTTCAAATGACTGTCCCTTCACTTTTCACCAGGGAAAGATTCTAAATGACAAGTCAATCAAGAATACCAAAAGCAACTTTAAGTACTGTAATATTATGTGCAGAGCTTGCTGGTTTTTCTGGTCTGGTTTTTTTTTTTAAGTTTTTGTTAGGCAAACGGGGTTAAGTGGCTTGCCCAAGGCCACACAGCTAGGTAATTATTAAGTGTCTGAGACCAAATTCTGGTCTGTTTTTGAGGTGTCATCACACTCGACATTCTGGATCCTCAGCTGTTCATCTGCAACCTGGATATTTTTCTTCAGCCATGACTAAAATTGAGGAAACTTAAGTCCTACTAACTAAACTTGAATGAGACTGATTAATAAGCCAGAATGCAAATTTGCTAATCCTCAATGGGAAACCAACCATGGCAGAATAATTCCCTTCCCAGAGGATAGTGCATATCAATATATTGACCAAGGAGCAGGGAAAACAAACAGAAGTGATAAAACTCAGGGTTGATTTTCTACCATCTCATATGACTTCTGCCTGATGCCCAGCTTCAGGGTTCCCTCTCCTCATTTATTAAAAGAACTGACAATCCTATGCTCTCCAACTTGTCCTTCAATATTTAATTTCTACTTCTACCTTGTGATACTTCAATTTTGGATCAGTTTTTTTTTTTGGTTTCATACTGTCTGATGGACTTAAGTCACTGTACTTAGCACCAGCGTAGCTAGATCAAAGATGGACAACTCCAGAGTAGCACCTGTTTATTAAGTTGTAGAGGGGATAGGATTTATGTTGATGAAGGGGAGGTACTCAAAAGCATGAAAGAAAACATTTAAAAAATGCTTGAAGTTTAAGTAGTCATAATAGTTTAGCATAGCAGCTTCCTAAGGTGTAAGATTTTTCCTATGTATATAAGTATATGTGTCCATACATACACACAGAGAAGTGCTATAGTAAGTAGTATATAAATGTTAGCTATTTTTTATTATTGTTACTTTATGATTCATTTCTTATTGTGGATTAATATATATATATATATATATATATATATATATATATATATATATATATATTTTATGTTTTTGCAAGGCAAAACGGGGCTTGCCCAAGGCCACACAGCTAGGTAATTATTAAGTGTCTGAGACCGTATTTGAACCCAGGTACTCCTGACTCCAAGGCCAGTGCTTTATCCACTATGTCACCTAGCTGCCCCTGATGGATTATATTTTAAAGAATTTTCACAGATGGTCTGTGTATATATGAGTTTTGTTATCCTAATCCCAGTTTGGGGGGGGGGGGTAATTAGTTCTTCTAACCTTGATGTTTTGGTCCTGAGAAGTTAGTACCAGAAAGGGTGTGTAGCACAGGGGAATGAAAATTACAACAGAATCATAAAATGTGAATATGAATCCTGGCTCTGCCCTCTAGTAGATATTGTACAACTTCACAGAAGTGGTTTGTTTAACTTTAAAATGGAGATAAAAATATTGACATGATTTATTTCATAGAATCATTATAAAGATAAAATGAAATAATGGCTCTCAAAATGCCATGCAAGTGGCAGAAGAGTGTTTTTACACCAATGAAACTACGACTCTAATCCAAAAGTCCAAAAAGATTAATACTTTTTGTGTAGGTACCATCAAGCTAAGTGTCATCTGTTCTTAAGGCAGGAAAGATCTCACTCTAAATCCATTTTCTTTTTCCAATTTCTCCATAATAAATCTATACAACTATGAGACTTTAGAGGCATCCAGTTCAACTTATACCTTGAAAATCTGTCTTATAAATGGGGATCTAGCCCTTTGATTATTGGCTAGTAAAAGGAGCATCACCCACCACCTCTTGAGGTGAGCCATTCTACTTTTAGTTGACTCCTAGATAAGCTCAATTCTAGATATGGTCTGACTGGATGTCATAATAGGACCTTTTTTTTTCAAAGCATGGAATAACAAATAAAAGGACACAAAACATCCCTTTGTAGTCTAGCTACATCTTAAATATATAGGAGAAAAGTGAAACCCAAAGTCACTTCTACTAGGATCATTGCTTCTTATATGTGAAAAATACACAGATCATCTCCATCAGAGGTTTCATTTTGTCCCAGCAGTGGCTGAAGGTGATTTTCTTGGCTCTTTACCTCATTAGTTTCAAGAATGACTTCCAATGAATGGACAGGGCCAAAGTTTGCAAATAACTTCTTCAGAGGCTTGAGGCAGAAATTTTCCCCAAATGGCCCCACATAGACAGTTGACATTTCTGCCCACTTGACTTTCATCTATAGGAAAAACAATACAAAAATAACTCAAAGGATCAAAATGGGGAAACAAGCATGCAAAGGGAACTAAAGTTCCCAAAATCATCCTCAGATGATGCATCGGTTCACTTGATGAGCCATAGGACCAAGAGCGTCTGGTTCAGCAGATGATACTATTACCTTTTTATGCATCTCAATAGTGAGGCTGGGTGGAAGGGGATGTGGCCACTGTGAGAACTGGATGACACTGAAGGATGAAAGAGGGACCTCCGCTTGGGCTTGCTCTAGAACCTGTAAGAAGGACAAGGCACTGAGCAGCAGGGAATGGGAGAGATGGGTCAAAGGAGCCTGATCATTTTTTTATCTGAGATAAAGTGTCTGAGACTTTGAAAAGCAATAATACCCCAGCATGCCAGTGTGGATTCTCTGGCCTATTTCTATTTCTTAAAGGTAAACCCTCAGATGGAGAGCAATAGGCAGTGTCTACTTTTGTTCTCAGAATGTTAAGTGTTCTCATATTTAACACATTCTCTGATACATTTTTTGGGACAAAAGAACTAAAAGAAGCCTTGAGTGTTGATATGAAATCTCTATTCATATCACTGGAACCACCTTTCATGGTCACATCACTGTTGTTGTCATTGATGGGGTGAAAAGCTGCCTATCTGACTCCATACAATTATACAGAGGAAGTGTGGAAGAATGAATACAGTGCTGGGCTTTGAGGCTGAAAAGGCTGTTTGAATCATGCCATGCATAGGTAGGGCAACCCTGGACAAGTCATTTTATGTCTCTGATCATTTTTCCTCATCTGTCAAATAGCACATCCCCACCATGTGGTCATGGGGATCAAATAATAGTCTACTAAAGCCCTTGAGTGATCTAGCATCATTCTTATTATGATGCTCTGGGGAGGTTCTCACTCTGGAAAGGCTTTATTTCTAACAAGGAGTCCATATCCCTTACCTCCTCATCTGAAGCACACACAATACTTCGGCAGAATCTGGAAGACATCAATGTGCTGCCATCTGCCTTCTGGGATAGGAACAGGAGTTTCTGATCAGTCACATCCAAACACTCTGAAATACTAAGAGAGAAAAAGTGACAATGAGTTGGGGAGGGAATGGCATATTCCTCTACAGCCTCAATCAGCTCCCAGAGATGCACGTATACTATTGCCTATATCAAAATTCCTTCCAAAATATGAACCGACATTTATTTGCAATCTCCCCAATGTGATCAGGGTTAAGGCAAATCTTCTAATTACAAGGAACTGAAGCTCCTGGGAAAAGAGAATTAAGCAATCATGCTGCTACATGGGAATCTGGTCTCTCACCAGTTTTTTTCTCACTTTATACCAATGCATTTAAATGTATGACTTTTCTGAACTAACACTTTTATTGATTTTTTTTTATTTAGTCATTTCTGAATGTGCCCCTTTTTTTCTAGAACTGAAGTCTTTCTTTTAAGTAAAGAAACAGTTAAGCAAAAACTGATGCTGTGATGGTGTCAGCCACTGTACACATTATGTCCTTGTAGCCCCCCACTTCTCCAGTAAGAAGGTAACATAGGTATGTATCAGGATCTGTTCTCTATATTTGCTCAGTTTGGTTTTGTTTTAGAATTCTTTTCATTTACATTATTGTAGTCATTGTGTCTTTGCCACTATTGGTTCTGCCCAAGTCACCCTGCATGAATTGGGATGATCTTTTAAGAAACTATTTACAGGAGATAATGCTATTATAAGTACCCTACAATAAGAAGATTTAAGACTGGAGATCATCTGCAGATAAGGAAACTGAAGTCAGTAAAAGTGCTCAAGGCTACAAAGCTCACACATAATAGAATAAGGATGTCAATTCTGGGTTCACTAATTTCAATTCCTATTTTTTATTTTTTCAATTAAATTAAATCTTCCCACTACTTCCCACCTTCTTTCCATTTCTTCTACTGGGGAGAAGCAAAAAGAAAAAAAATACACAAATCCCCACACTGGCCCTATCCAAAATCACCTCCCTGTCAAGAGCTTTATTTGTGAGGATTTTTAGAATCAGTATTCTTTATACTGAAAATCCCTGTCTCTCAACACATTGAAAACTACACAGAAAAGACAATCTCCATCTTATTCTATGTCTCCCCATTTGCCCAAGGATCAAAAAAGTTACCTTGCATTTTTCTGCCATGCTGCATCTATTGAGGGTCTTGCTTCTTTATGGGGTCCACCGGAGCCCAAGGGCAATGTGTTTCTCTGTTTTGGATTTACCAGTGATTGGTGGGAATTAACTGCTATATCCAACTTCATTTCTGCAATCTTGAGGATAGAGAGGGAAACCCACCAGTTTCTTGGTAATTTATTACAGAATAGTTTCCAGTTAGACAGGCTATTTTTAAAGCAAAAAATAAAACAGAAAAGGAAGTGGTGGGAGGAAAGAAACAAACCAGAAAAGTTCAATGGATGCATTACCTTTTTCAGATGCTGGCCTAACAACTCAACAGATGATTTCTAATTTGCCTGGTCAGAGATGCCAATCTGTCACAAGAAGCCCATGCTGTTAGTTATGCAGCCAATGTAGGGCTCAATGAAAAGGGAATGTCAATTTTGGCTGGATCATTACTACACAGTTAGTCACTTAAAATATATTTTTGCACTGAATGTGCAACTGGGTCTTTGAGAAAGGAAACAGCTTCTCTTGGAAAAGTACTTAGTAGACTTACTTTTATGGCTTCAGAAAGAAAGACAAGTCTTATTTTTTTTAGTTCAGAAATGCCACTCTGTCCAATTATAATACTTAAAACTTAACTGTTCTTGGTAACTCTGGATGAGATACAAATTTAGGTCTAGTCTAAAAATTCTCTGAATTCCCCAAATCCCATTCTTTTTTTTTTTTTATTACATAGACATTATTTGTTTTCCAATTATATACAGTAGTGGCTTCTACCTATCATTTTTTGGTAAGGCTTTTGAATTTTACAATTTTCCCTCCCCTCCCCCCACAGAAGGCAATCTGATAATCTTTACATTGTTTCCATTCTATGCACTAATCAAAATTGAATGTGTTGGGAGAAAAAACTTATTCTTGAGGAGAAAATAAAATATTAGAGATAGCGAAATTATGCAGTACTTAAGACAACATTTTTTAAAAAAAATTGAAGGTAATAATCTTTGGTATTTGTTTAAACTCCACAGTTCTTTTTCTGAATGATAGTATTCTCCATCTCAGATACCCTAAAATTGTCCCTGATTATTTGTGTGAAAAGTGTTTTACAGTTTTCATAATTTCTGAGTTTGCCTTGGCAGGTAGACTCCCAAGTAAAGCTTTATTGATATTTTTCATTTTTATATTATCCTTTGCTCTTAATAACTCCCCCCTATTCCAGTGAGCCATTCCTTGAAATAAGGAAAAAATAGGGAACAAAGCAGCTCAGAAGAACCCAAGACATCTAGCAAGCCTGACAGTATAAGCAATATTCCTCTTCTATAAAGAAGGAAGGAAAGGTGATTTTTTTTCCTCATCCTTTCTTGGTCACTAAAATTACTTATCACAGAGTTTGGTCAAACCCCTATTTTAGCTGTTGATATCTCATGCTGCTGGTGTAATCTTGTACTGAGGAACAGCTTGGTTTGATAAGAAGTGGCATGGGATAGAAAGAAGATTAGATTGTCTACACAAAAAAAATGTTCCCATGCAGAAAAGATGTAGGTGCCCAGTTGTGTAGTTTAAAAGTTCTTTCCTCAAAGTCAGCAATGAAAGACCTTTTGACTCTATGTGGAACACAAACATGTGGATTCTGTCAAATGTGCTTATTTCTTGTAATAAGATGGCATATCATTATAACCTTCAATGTTACTTTTCAAGTAGGTTGAAAGACTGCATCATAAGACAGCCTTCTTGTTTGATTTAACAGACAATGGGAATATCCTTCCATTCTATCCCTATAATCTGATGGGGGGGGGCTTTCATCTTATTTTTCCCTAAGACTAGGCCCAGATGACACTTCCTCACCATATTGCTACCACTTTGATCATCACCCTCAGCTTCCCATCACCACAACCATCTGGGACTCAGCCCCTGTATCTCCTAGCTCCATTAGATGCTCAGAACCAGGCTTCCATGCCACTTCTTGGGCAATTCAACTCCACCCCTATCCAACTGTGCAGGTTTCCTTTAATGCCCAACTAAAATCCCACTTCCTACAGGAAGACTTCCCCAACCCTTCTTAATTCCAGGTTTGCCTGTTAATTGCCTCCCATTTTTCTGAATATAATTTGCTTTGCATATATTTGTTCATATGCTCCCTACCTCCTGACAGAGAGGGGGGTAGACTCAAGACGTGCCCCCTCCCCATACACATAAGAGAAATGGAAGAGCAATAGAGTTGGCCAGTCAAGAGGGAAGCCACTTCCTCTTCTTCCAGGCCCTTAAGACCCACCTTTCAATTGTCCTTTTCCCTCACTCCTTGCCAAACACTGTCAGAAGGAGCCCAGAAACCCAGTTCCCCTGTCCCTGTTCAATGAGGACAGCAGGGTAGCCTCCTCCAGAATAAGGACTCCTGGGACGTTTTCATCGCCTTAAAGCTGTGAGGTGCTTAGAATTTCCCATCCTTTCTATATTCATTGCCTTGAAAATTCCTTTTGTTTCTCAATTAGAATTCTTTTGCTATGTATGCTTGGCATATAACAAGTGTTTATCAAATGTTTTTCCATCAATTAATTAATTAATTCAACTAACACAAATCTGTAAGATTAAAAGCTGCTTTCTCATGGATAAGTAGTCAAAAGAGATGATCAAATTGATCTCAAAAGAATAGAAAAATTTTAACAATCATATGAAACATTGTTTTCAATAACCTGCAAGAGCAATGCAAATGAAAATAAATCAAGAATTTTCAGCTTTACAGCTAACAAATGGAAAAAATAAGAAGAGAGAGTCAATTTCAGAGGGGTTATAGAAAAAAGGGCCAACTGATACACTGCTACACTGCTGATGGAACTAAACATTGTTCTTACCATTATGGAAAGCAACTTGGAATTATGCTAAGAAAGTGACTAAGATGTCCATACCCTTGGGGGTGGCTAGGTGGCGCAGTGGATAGAGCACCGGCCATGGAGTCAGGAGTATCTGGGTTCAAATCCGACCTCAGACACTTAATAATTACCTAGCCGTGTGGCCTTGGGCAAGCCGCTTGACCCCACTGCCTTGCAAAAAAAACCCAACAAACTTAAAAAAAAATGTCCATACCCTCAGGATTCCCAGCACTAAATATATAATCCTGTGAGACTAATGGAAAAAAGAAAGGTTCTATATAGTCAAAATATTTTTTGTAGAAGCAAAGCAGTAAAAATATGATATAGAAGAGTTAGTAGTGGTGGTTACAGTGGTAGTGGCAGTAGTAAAGAATTGGAAAGTAGAAATAAAGAATTAAAAACACAGTAGCACCCTTTGCTACCAGAAGTAGAAAGTAAAGTGAGAAATGGTTAAACATATTCTAGAATAAGATTAGAATCTGGGACACAAGAAATCATGAATATGTAAAAATATAGAAAAGTATTGCAACTGAAACATAATCAAGTACAACCAGGAAAACAACACCTATGACTATGACATTGTAAGTGGCAAGAACAATGACCCCCCATCAAATTTGAATGACATGTAATTATAACAACAAAGGCCCCAAAGTAAGGTATAAAAATACTCCTCCTCCCCCCCTTTTCCCCCTGGAAGTAAAGGACTATGGGAGTGGGAGTAAAATACTACCTAAAATTTCATATCTGGTTGACATGTGGGTAATGTTTGCTAGCTGTTTTTCCTTTTTGCTAAAGAATGGTGCTCTGGGAGAAAGAAGAGAAGTGAGGAAATATAATGGGAAATTACAGTAATGAAAATCAAAACATTTGCATACCAATTTTTTAAAAAAAGATGATTTACAATTTCACTCTAGTTTAAAAAACATGTAAATCTTAGTAAGGCTTAAAGTACTAAGTACCAACCTTCCTTGGGCCATGTTTAATAAAATACTGAGCCAGTTCAAGGGTTGCAATAGCATCTTCTGTGGAATCATGGCCAACCTTGTCAGGGCACTGTATTTCCTTCCTAAAGGAAGTAAAAGTAAAAGAGAATTTATTAACTCAGATTCACAGGTTAACACTTGGCATACAGCTCTCTCTGGCTCATGTTTTTTCCCATGTTTTCTGGCTACATGTAGAATCTCAGTGATTCAGTTGAAATAACTAAAAGGGCCTATATCTACAGCAGGCATGTCAACAGATGCCGCTTGGCACAGTTTTTGGGTTGAAAATGGTGGGATTTTGAAATGTTTTGTCAACTTTGATACTTTTTCCCATTCAACTCAATAACCATTTATTTCCTTAATCTACCCTACAGGATTCCTAAGAGATGTGTGTGTGTGTGTGTGTGTGTGTGTGTGTGTGTGTGTGTGTGTGTATGTATGTATGTGTATGTGTGTGTCTGTGGCACTAAGCACAAGTAATTTTTTTGTTTGCAAGACAATGGGGTTAAGTGGCTTGCCCAAGGTCATAAAGCTAGATAATTATTAAGTGTCTGAATCCAGATTTGAACTCACGTCCTCCTGACTCCAGGGGCTGGTTCTTATTCACTGTACCACCTAGCTGCCCCACTAAGTACAAGTCATATAAAAGAAAATAGAGAATGAGAGGTATACATTTCTAATTCATTACATGGAGCACATCGCATTGCTTAGGCAGCACGGTACAGTGGTCAGAACACCAGGGTTGGAATCTGGAAGACTTTGGTTCAAATTCTGCCTCAAACACTTAGTAGCTTTATGACCTGGTCAAGTATCTTAACTTCTGTATGCCTCAGTTTTCCTCATGTGTAAGATAGAGATAAAATTAGCAGAAGAAGTAAATGATATTATATGTATATATATGTATTATATATATTATATATAATATATATAATATATATATATATATATACACATATACATATATGAAGAACTTTACAGAGCTTAATGAGCTCTAAATTTGAACAATAATTATTACTGGAGAGATCTACATTACTTGAACATGTCAATATAGGGAACTACTTTAGTATAAAATAATTTAAACTGTAATAAACTTACCCTAATACAGCCTTAGCTAAGAACTTGAGCTTAAACCTTCGCCCCAAATCTCTGACAAAGAGCAACGAAGTGTCAATGACATTGGGATGTATCATCTACAGAGAAAAAATAAAATCCTTTTTTAAACCTTCTAAAGTAACAGGTAAATGGAAAGGTCAGAAGGTAAATGGAGAAGTGCGAAAGGTAGAGGATCCAGGATGTAACAGAAATATGTAGTCCCCAAACAGTTACACACTTGTAAGGCTTGAAGGTCTGAATTTAAGGAATGGCCCACTAACACTGCATCTGGTGGGAGCAGCTTCTTTAACTTAGCCTGGACGTCTCTGAGTTTTGTGGTCACAGGTTTAAGAATCTTCCGTGTGATGCCGGAGAACCTTTCCATAAAAACAAAAGGATGGAGGCTGTGAGAACAGCTAGATTCCAGCTGAGACCCCCACTCCCTCTCAGCCTCAAACCTGAAATGTTTCCTGAGGAAAGCATTATCACCATAGGGATTGTACTTAGAAAGAGAAATACAAGGCATTGCTGTCTAATTAAAAACAGCTAATAAGACTGCTTCTGAAATTTTGATTCTTGTCTACTATTACATATTGGAGACTTTGGTGAAACACCTGGCCCCCTTGCTTTAATGTTACTCCATGGTTCCCATCCTACCTCTATGATTAATCATGTTTTCTTCACTGCCTCTTCTGTTTTTTCCATTCCCTTAAAGGCAAGGATTCCTCAAGGCTCTGTCAGGCCTGGCTATACTGACCATTGTTACAAGTATATCTTCAAAGAACAACAAAAACTGTCAACTTTCTTTCTGCTAATGCTTCAGGAGTTCCATGTGCCTCATTATATTAATTCAGTATCTTAAAATAGAAAGATACACATGTAATGATCCTGAATATTTTTTGTGAAAACTTATTTTTTTCTAACAGGGAAGCTAAGCTTTCAAATCAACTCAGGAAATGCAAGCAATTTGATGAACTTCAAATTTTTAGAAAAGGAGACTTGTTAGATGGCACAGCCCCATTCAATCTAGTGCTAGAAAGACTATAATGGTATTCCATGGCAAAGAAGCTAGCAAAATCCTACTGGTTTAAGCTCACAAGAGGATTATAGGGACAAAAGTGTAAGAATGTTACATATCTAAAAGCAAGCCAAAACACTTCTGATAGAGAAATAGAATTGACATGGTACAGTCCAAATTTCTTCCTTACAACTCTTTATATACCATCAAGCTAAAACATATAACTCCACAGAAGCTCCAGGCCTCTTTCTATAAAAGTTTCCATCAAGTCTAAGCTCACCTGGGTTGGGGAAAGCTACAAGTCAATGTAGAGGTATTCACCTGGTTAGGTAGTTCAGAATCCTGTTGTCAGGTTTGACAAGCTCATCCATGACACAGTGACCCTCTGCATCAACCAATGAGACCCGAGTGAGTTCATTTCCATTTGGTGTAAGGCACTAAAAATCCAAGGACACAGTCAGGCTGCTATACCCATGTGGGTCACTGCTTCTTGCTTTTCTAAATATGATGACTTGGTCTACTTATTTTGTAGTTATCAAGGTGGGAAAAGTAAAATCAAAAATGGCTTTCTGAAAATTATATTCATGAAAACCAGCATGATAGAGGTTCAATGTAAAGGCTATGCTAAAGGAAGAATAAGAAAAAGGATAAGAGATACTATACTATCTTCCCATCACAGAAAAAGGATGCCTGGTCTGTAATGGGGACTTGAGGCACACAAAACAATGTGTAGTAGGGTCCAGGACTGTTTTCTATTCTACTCTATAGCTGTAATAATGTCTTCTTAAAATAATAGCAATGATAATAGTGAGGTAAGTTGTAAATTACTATTCAGGATTTGAATTGAGCTCTTCCTAACTCTAATGCCAACACTCTATCCACTATACTGCCTCACCAGCAATTCTGTAAAGAGACCATAAAACAGAAAGCTCCCTGTCAAAAGAATAAAAAAGAAATGAATGCAGTTCCTGTAGTTGTATGTAAATAATTCATGTCACAGAAAAGTTAGACAACTAATATAACTTTTTTAGCCTGAAGATTGCTGGAAACCAGAATCATATTTGCATTAGTAATAGCTTAAAATGGCCCCATAAGGCAGGTAGTATAAGTATTAATATTCTTACCTGTAAAAAGTGAACAATGAAGCTCTAAGACTTGCCCAAGGTCATGTAACTAGTAAGTGGTAGTGCAAGGACTCTGAGTCAAAAGCCTGCATTCAGGTCTAGTGCTTTTTACCATGCTGTTTACTTTTATGTTTCTGGTACCCAAACCCCATCAACATAACTTTTGAGAAGTCAGTTCTCTGCATCAAACTTGATTCCATCAAAAAAACTTGCTTCATCCTACTATGAGCGAACCCCTGTCCTTTGGGAGGGCAACATCTATTTCTGAGTACCCCTTAGAAAAATGAGATTCATCTCCTACCATTTCACAATCCAGGCCAAAAAGAGGGCTGCTGTTGCTTACTGGACCAATACATTCAGTGGAAACAAAGTTTTTACAGTTAGCCAGACCTGGAAAAAAAAATCAAACAAATTAAAAACTATGCTTGTACAGAACATCAGAGATGATAGCATTCAGTTGTCAAGAAGAGGCACACATAATTTAGCAAGGAAAACTACAGTTACCCTCACTGCTCTGAAAGGTTACTTTATGCTTGCCCTTTATGGCATTCTACCTCTCTGATTTCTCTCCTGCAACATTTTGGTCATAAAACATCAAACAAACCACTTACTTCTGGAATACAAGAAACTGGATTTCTGGAAAGTCTGCCTTTCTTTTAAAAACAACAACAAAAAAGCATAAACGTCACCGTCCCTCCTCCCCAATTTAAGAAAACACTGGTTAGTGTAATTTTTCTGGCCGCTGTCATTTGTCACTGCAGTGAAATTTTATGCTAGTATTCAGAGAAAAGGAAGGGTTTAGAAAAGCACTTCTTCCCAAGATAAAAAGGGGACTTAACATGGAGTGAAGATGATTAAAATCAGGAAAAAATTGCTCAAATTTAACTTTGTTCCATGTCCCTATGAATTTAGCCTTCAAGTTCCATTAAAGCATCATGATTATTGAAAAAAGAGAATGGGTAGAGATGGGTTTTATACACAGTGGTTAAGAAGATCAAATATCATTGTTCTAGTTTTAAAATAACTTTCTTATCTTTGTATATTTCTGCCAACCATTTAATTGTAATCTCAACAAACCTTGGAGTGGAAAGTCAAATTTTTTCATCTCTTCTTTGGTCAACAGGCATCTGACCAAACCTACTTTTTCATATCCATATTTCTGAATGATGGGATCATTTTTCAGGTCTTTGATGGCTTGTGGATTGTAAAGAGAAGATGATGACACTGAAACAAGTAGGTCCAAAATTCATGTGTTAAAATGTGCTTTTAACATACCCTTCCCAATGGCATATCCCTATTGGGAGCTCTTTTATCACTACACAACTATTTAGTGAAGCATTTAAGATATAGTTTATTGGGATTAGGCTAGATCATGATTTTTTTTTTTTTGGTATATAGGGAACATCCTAACAAGAAAACTCCTTCCAATGCAAATTGACACTTTCTCTGTAACTTAGTCTTGGAGAGTTGTCTACAGTACTGAGAAATTAAATTACTTGTTTAGAGCCACAGAGCTGGGAATGTCAAGCATGAGGCTGGAATCCAGCACTCCCTGGATCAAGCTAGATCCACTACTCATAAAAATGAGTCCCTGCGGGCCATATGTTGACACAGAAACCACAAATTAACATTATATATGCTATATTTTAGTTAAAAAATTTCCAATTACATTTGAATCTGGTTCAGAAAGCAATCAAGAGTTGTAGGCCTGCAAGGGCCATAACACTATATCACACTGTATATTACCAAGGAGGAGGAGTAACTTTTTCATTCATGGATCTAATAACCTAGATGTAGAGACATTGGTCTGTTTACTTGTTTATATCTTGAGGGAAAAAGATAAAAAGTGGTATGGTTGGGGCATCTAGGTGGTGCAGTACATAAAGCATTGGCCCTCAGGAAGCCCTGAGTTCAAATCTGACCTCAGATACTTGATAATTACCTAGTTGTGTGATTTTGGGCAAGTCATTTAACCCCATTGCCTTGCAAAAAACCAAAACAAAACAAAAAAAAGTGGGGTGTGATTTTAGTGGAGTGAAAGATCACTTCAAGTGGGGTATTCAAGAAAGCTGTCAGGAGGTAGTGGGACTTAAGCCGGGCCTAGAAGGACCAAGTGGAATTCATAGGAGTAGAAAAGGAGGTATAGGGTATTCCAGAGAGGGGAAAAGAGTGTGTCCAAAGGCAGAGGTGAAACACATTGGTGAGCAGACCGATCCAAGTAAAGCACAACATTGTAAAGTGTAACAAAGGAAGATCAAACTGGAAAAGAATGATGGGATTAGACCACAGAGAGCCTTGGACACCAGACTTGGGAGTCTGAACTTTATTATTTAGGTGATGCAGAGACACTGGAAATTCTGGAACATGATAATGACAGGACTGGTTTTGGTTTGGAGAGAAAAATTAAACATGGAGAGAATGTTTAGGCCACTGTAATAGTACATACACACAGTGATGAGCCTTGAACTATGGCAAAAATAGCATGGAAAGTATGGTTATTATTAGATATTATAGAGAAACAACAGAACCAAGTTATTAATTGGACAAAGGGGTAAAGGAGAGGTGTAATGGTAAGATTCTGAAGCTGAGGCAACAGGAAAAAGCAGTCACTTGGACAAAATAGGAAAGGAGAAAGGGAAAGAGACTTGAGGACTTGAGAACCAAAAAGAAATTACATTGGATTTAAGAAAGTGAGGAAATGAGCATTTATTTAAGATTGGCAATAAAATAATGGAAGAAACAGGACAGTAACTGGGGCAACAAAACCAATGTAGTTAAAATTACAAGAGAAATATTCAGTCAGGAAAAAAAAATCTATGCATAAAAGTTCTCTGCTAAAGGTCTTAAATGCAAGATATATAAGAAACTTATAAGAAAAAGAGTCATTCCTCAAGATATAACTGATCAAAAAATATCAACAGGCAATTCTCAAATGAGAAATATAATCTATCAACAACCATATGAAGAAATTCCCAATGATCAATAATTATAGAAATATAAAATTAAAACAATTCTTGAGGCTCTGCCTCAAACCTATCAGATTGGCAAGATGACCAAACAGGAAAATGGTAGTTTTTTTAGAAAAACAGATAACCTTGGTGGCAGAGCTACAAATCAGTTCAGTCATTCTGAAAAGCAATTTGGATCTATGTCACTAAACCATGCATATCCTTTGACCCAGCAATAACACTACCAGGTCAATTTTCCAAAGAGATGAATTAAAGAGTAAAAGGATGCCTACCTACAAAATTAAAGCAGTTCTTTTTTATTTAGCAAGAACAGGAAGTTAAAAGATATCCCAACTGAGGGAAATCGAATAAATTATGGTAGAATAATGTAATGGAGTATTATTCCAATGTAATTGATGATCAAAAGAGAAGGATTTTCACAAAAATCTAGTATAATACATTAGGACATTTTGTTGAGTGCTTCCTATTTTTCAGGCACTAACACTAAGCACTGGAAATATGAAGAAAGGAGAACCAGCATCTAATCTCCAGAAGCTCACAATCTAATGGGGGAGGACAACAGAGAACTTTGTCCAAACAAATTATATATGGGATAATTTGCAGGTACTCTTAGAGGGAAAGGTCTAACATTAACAAATGACTAGGAAATTGGCTTCTTGCAGAAGATGGGATTTTAGACAGATTTAAAGAAAGTCAAGAGGTACAGATGGAGAGAGAAAAGTGGCATGGGGGAAGAGGTAGTGAAAGCTAATGTTGTTGGAATATGGGAATGCTTTCTATAAGGAATGGGCAAGGAAGTGTGGGTCAGTTAATCGTTAAACATTAACTAAGCACTTAGTATGTATCAGACCCTGTGCTAAGTGCTGGGAAAAAAGAGAGGTCAAAAAAGTCCCAGACCTTCAGGAGACAATAAGCGATACACACACACAAGGAAGAGCCAGGAAGTGCTGTCACTGGACATCAGGGAGTTAAGGTATAATAATGTGGAAGGGGGCTAGGTTATGAAGGTTGGTTTACTTGATACTGGAGATAAATGAGAACCACTGGAATTTACTGAGTCGTACAGTGACATGGTTGGACACAGCTTTAGGAAAGCCACTTCGATTGACTGAATGATGGATTGGACTGGAGAAAGACTTGAGACAGGCAGACTGATCAACAGGCTATTGCAATAGTCCAGGTAGTACGAAATGAAAGTGTGCATGTCATTGCATTGTAGAGTTTATAGAGGTAAGGGTATAAAACATTGGAAAGGCAGGAAAGGTCAGTCATGAAGGGATTTAAAAACAAGAGTGTTTTATATTTGATCCATGACATATTAGCAAGTCACTAAAGTTTACTGAGTAAAGGGGTGACAAAGTCAGACTTATGTTCTAGAAAAATCACTTTGGACTAGAATGGGGAGAGACTGAAAGCAGGAAAGTCAACTAGAAAGCTACTACTGTATCAGTCATTGTCAAAATATCTCAGGTGATGAGAGCCTGCACCAGATTGGTGGCAATGTTAGAAGGGAGAAGGGGGTACAATGAGAGATATTGGGAAGGTTGAATTGACAGGCTTGGCAATATTAGATACTGGAGATAAGAAAGAGAAGAGTTGAAGATGACATTTCTAATAACTTGAATGAACTGAACCCAAGGAAAGAGAACTAAGATAATGCTTTCTGCGATAACAACAACATTCTAAGAAACAACTTTGAAAGAACTCTAATCAAAGTATGACTGAACATAGGATTCCAGAGAATTGATGATGAGATATGCTATTCATCTCCTGTTGGAGAGGAGAGGGAATCATGTTGTAGAATGATACATTTTCAAACTCAGCTACTTTATGTAGCCAAACTTGGTGATTTATGTTGCTTATCTATGAGTATTTATTACAAAGGTTTTGTTACTTTCTTCTCAAAATTATTTTTAGGGATGGGGGAGAGACAGAGAGTAGGGAGGGAGGAGCTAGGGAAAGGGCTTCTCCAAAAGAGAAAGAAAAAGTAAAGTGAATCACTGATATGTTTTTTTTAAAAATCACTGACAAGTAAGACAACTTTGAAAATAATATTGAATTTATCATATACTTGAAGAGAAAAGCAAGCTATATTAAGATTCACAGTTGATTCAGTTTCATGTACAACTTTTCCTATTCTACAGAATATTGGACATGGCCATTTTAATATGTTAAGTTCATAATTTTTAAAAATTGTTTTAAAAAAAAACTATGACAAGGTCTCAAAGCTCAATATATAAATAAATAAACCCATTAAAAAGTCACTGGTGAGGAAGGCCAGCCATATTGAGAAAAACACTTTCAAGAGAGTGATCTGGGCAGAAGGAAAGATGCCAATGGAGAGGTTATACAACAGAAAAGATAATGGAGGGAACCAGGTCCTAGAGACAATGGGAAGAGATTAAGTAAAATGGCATTTATAAATCGTTTGAACTGTTTTTAGTTCATAGAATTGTTATCTATGTTTATGTTTAAAACAAATATATTCATAACATCCTTTTGAATGTGTAAATCATTTACAAGATTTCTATCTCTACCTTGCATGGTACTGGGAGTAGACAGGAACCTTTCTTCTTCTTTATTTCCATTAGGCTGTTCCCCGATAATGTCTGCTAGAAAATTGGCTGATGGAGCCGGCAAACGGAATCTCTGTGCAAAATGAGTAAACAGGAACAGTGAACAGAGTAAAATGTATTTGTTAAAATTAGGTAGCTTTTAAAAACTAAATTCCTAGGCTCTCAGTATTCATGCATTCTTCCTTGGATGACTTCATTGGGGAAAGTTCAGTACAACTGAGCCAAAAGTTCTATGCTTAGCAACCTCTGGGTCTGTTAAATGTCTATGAATCAGTTTTCTTAGTTCCAACTGAACAAACATTTAAGTATATAACCAGGTGCCAGGCAGCATGCTAGGCACTGGGGAGATAAAGACAAAACAAGATGTAGTCTCTGGCCTCAAAGATACTTACAGTCAAAAGTGGGGAGAGGGAAGCTATTCAAATAGGTATGATACAAGATAGATTATAAAAAAGCCAAAGGGAAAGATTTAGAAAAAGGATTCTAAGAAAATTAGAGAAGAAAAAGATCACTTCTCTCTGGAGAAAATCAGGAAAGAAATAGATGAAGTAGATGGCATCTAAGCCAGGACTAGGAAGATAGTCTCCACGTTGATAACAAGAGGAAATAAAGGGGGAAATGTGTACATTCTAAGCCAATGGAGGGTTTGAAAACAGAAGGAGATGAGGAAGAGCAAGCAACACAGTTTGTCCAGAACACTGAATACTTAAGAGGGTGGAGGATTATGAAAAACAAAAAGGTTTAAATGACAGAGAAGAATCAGATTATGGAGGGTCTTAAAAAAGCTAGCTCTACATTTTACATTCTATCCCTTAGGCAGCTGAGAGTCACTCAAAGTTTCTGGGGACAGTGAGAGTCACCTGTGCATTAGGAAAAGTATCTTGCCAACTGTATAATGGATGGGCAAGAAAAATGAAGCAGGCAGGAAGAACACTAAGAAGGCTATTACACAAAACAAAGAGAAGTGATGAGGGCCTATGCTGTGTTTTAATGAATTAACCAGGCTCTCTCTGCATACTACTTTATCTCATGTTCATTTTATATACACATGTGAAAATGTACAAAAACCCCTTCTCCTTAAGGGAACGCTTTAGTTTGGGAGAGCAAGGGTTAGTATGAATTAGGAGTTTGAACAATCACTATTTATTTAAATTTAGCCTTTTTACACTGAATTAAAATAAGCTGATTTGATTTAAAAAACAATTAAGAATATTATTTTTAATTGACTTAGCTGTGTATGAAAATTTAAGTTCTTTTAGGCCACAGATTGTATTTTTGCTCAAAAATCAATATATATATATATATATATATAATCCCATTTCTGGACTCCCTTATCTTTCCCAGGCAAGTGTTGGAGGGGCAGGAGACAAGGATGACAAAGGAGACAAATACTCCATCAAGATCTCCAAGTGCTCCATCTATTTTCTAGAATAAAAGTGCTTAAATACCTTTCCAGTCTCTAATCCACTCCCACGGTACTTAGCCAAACAAGATTGTGATGCTCAAAGGTATCAGGTGATAATTTATAGTATTCCCAATACACAACAGTTCTGTGTGTGTGTGTGTGTGTGTGTGTGTGTGTGTGTGTGTGATGATGATGGAAAAACCTCACACAATGTTTCAATTCAGGCTACATGTGAAGACAGTCCTTTTATAGAGGTTAAACAGCTAAAATATTACATACAGTGACCTGTGTCTGAAATAGTGAGGAAAGGGCAATACATGTATTTGCCTGTGCCTAGGTAAATCATGCTGTCTTTACTCAGGCAGTTTCCAAGTTCAACCATTCACATTCACTCAGCAAGTTAATTCCGAGTACCCTGTACATTCTAAGCACAATGTTGGGTGCTATGAGGTATACAAAGAAGTAAGAGATATTATTCCTGCCCTCCCTGAGCCTACTTACTATCTAATTAAAATGTTTATTTTTTGATTCCCTATTCTCCCACTCATCTTTTTTGCTTCTTTCTCACTTTAAAAAAAATTTTCAAATATCAAATGACTCAAATTCCTTCCTCTTTAACAAGAACCCTTAAGCATCCCTTTGTTCTCAACAGTCCAATAAAAGATGAAGAAGGGCAACAAAAGTCACTAGAACTTGTACTAGAGCAGAGTTTGGTGAACACCGCTATATAGGCTGCTTTACATTTTCCTAGGTGCTGAACTTTTCAGTCTATTATTATCTCATTTGATTCTTATTCTAGATAAATTCAGCTGAGAGTAGAAATTCGATTTTACAAGAAGGGAAATAGGGAAGCTAAATGAGAAAACAAGTCAGCAATACAAACTGTCCAGAAGTCTAGCCCTGCATTTTATTACCACAAATATCAGTTATTATACAGACCTGCCCCCAAGAAAGTTTCTAAAACAGAATGGATTCTTCTTCAAGACTACAGGAAGAAAGGTGCACCTTGAGAGGATCAAGAACCAATCTCAACTTACATGTTTGAATGCTTTTCGGAGGTGTTTGAACTGCAAATAGAACTTGTAGAAGTGCATCTGACTCACTCCCTGGAGAATAATAACTGCCACACTGTTCAGATGATTTGGGTGAGAAAGATGGCACCACAAGCTGTCAAGAAATCAAAGTAACACATAGCAAGACCCTAAAGTTAGCTTCAAATACACAGTGAGAAGGACGCATCAGATAAGCACTAACAGATAATTTACTGGTATCTTGTATGGGTGATGAGGCCAGCTGTTACCAGAGTTCAAATAAACATCATTCACTGTGTAGAATGGGCACAAGCCAAGCAATCTGGAAAAATTCTATGTATCAAATACCATTTTCCCCTGGCTTGGCACCTTGAATTGGAGCCCAGTCTTCTTTTTAAAATGGCTGCCTATAGCAAAATGGGGTGTCCACTGCAGTGGGCTGGTCCTCTGTCTCACTTCTCATCTACTGATGCAGTTCTTCCTTAAGTGAGCACATACATACCTTTGCATGTCAATCAAACTGCTCTACTGTTATTTTATACTTGTCTATAGAAAGATATAGATACTGAAAAGAATTTTCCAACCATAAGCAAAATGCATATTTACAATATATCTAGTCATCTCTTTGGCCATGTGAACATAGCAGAATTCTCAATACATGGTATAAAGTAGATCAGAGTTGGTGCCTACAAACAGTGGTCACACTCATTTTATACCTTGGCTTAGCTCAGGGATTCTTAATGTTTTTTGTATCATAGATCCTTCTGATTGTGGAGTGAAGCTTCTCAGTATATTTTTTTATTTGTTTGTTTTTTAGGTTTTTGCAAGGGAAATGGGGTTAAGTGGCTTGCCCAAGGCCACACAGCTAGGTAATTATTAAGTGTCTGACACTGGATTTGAACCCAGGTACTCCTGACTCCAGGAGTGCTTTATCCACTGTGCCACCTAGCCACCCCCTCAGTATATTTTAAATGCATAAAAATGCATAAAAAATAGGATAATAAAGAAAACCAATTATATCGCAATACAGTTATACAGAATGGACATATAAAATCCAAGTTCACTCACCCCAGGTTAGGGACCCCTTGTTCAGTGGATTTGTGCTGTTTTCCCAAGGCTGCAAGCTTCAGCAATTCACGTAACTGGTCATGGCTTATTTCACAGTTGTGAACAAATAATTTGGTGGATAAGCGGACTTTCTGAAAGCACAAAGATAGGCAATAGCCACCCACATTTATAGATAAATTTGCAGATGAAAAGCAAGGGAAAATATATTTCAAAAAATAATAGACTTTGTTCAACTCCCATCAACAGAATTCTAAACAGTTTTCTGTTTGGCTGAAAAGATGCATCCAGATGGCAGAGTAGAGAACTAGGCTTGCAATCAGAAAGACCTGTATTTAAATCCAGCCTTGTATACGTACTAATTGTGTCACTTATACCTGACTGCCTCAATTTCCTCAATCATAAAATAGCATCTATTTCTCAGGATATTTGAGAGGATGAAATATAATAATATTTATAAAGTGCTTATCACAATGCCTGCCTCATAGTGGACACTTAACACACTCTTGTTCCCTTCCTTCTTGCTGTGCTACAGTGGAAGCAGCATGGCAGTGCTAGATTTGGATTCAGGGCACTTGGCTTTGATTCTAGTATATGCTTGACAATGGACAAGACTTTTAAGCTCAGTCTCTCACATTCATAAAGATAAGTTTGGACAAGATGGCCTTTTAGGTCCTTTCCTATTCTAAACCTTTGAATACATTATACCCATAAAGAACTTGTTTACTGTGGTAACATTCTAGATATTAACATTAAAACAAGGACTCCAGAGAAAGTCTTAAACTATGCAAGAATATATCCACCAACTGAGTGTTTCTTTCATTTGTCTCATGACAATTGCAAGGCAGATTCTTCAGCTCATTTGGTAAAAGTATTTCTGAAAGTTAGAAGTAGGTTGGGAAGAGAAGAACAGTGTACACATAATGGGAGAAGTTGTTTCCACCACATCCTTGGTGCTTAATGTTTACATATCATTATTACTATATAATGTCATCTCTCCTACACTAAATATGTATACTTCAGTGGATTACCCATTAAATCATCTCCATACTATGATGAAGTCCTGCAATAGGGTTATGTGAAATGTACTTATGATAAGATCCTTCAACTAATTATGACTGGGGTGGCTTCAATCTAGTCAGAAGCACTTACCTTCCACTCAGGCTGACTCTCTTCATTATCTGGATCCCCATTGGCAGTACTTTCTTCAGATCCTCTAATCAGCTCATTTTGTGGCTGCTTCCTCTTTTTGCTTTTCCTAGCCAAGGCTACATCCATTTTTCTTCCCTGTGGTGATCCTTTTCCCCCTGGCAACAGATCATAAACCACATCAGAACCCTTTTTGACTCTTAAGACCCCATGTCTAAGACCAAGCCAGGCTCCTTCAGTAGTACTGTACTCTCAACACCCCTCATCCCTATACAGCCCCAACTGACCAACAGATAGTACAGTGGCTGAGGGGATGGACTACGTCATGTGAGTAGGCCCCTTGGCACATTAAAATATTGATTTTTTCATTTCTTCTATATTGTACAGCAGGGATCTGTATAACATACAGCTTTCTTTGATAACCATTGGATTAAGTTAGAATGGGGTGGACTAGATGGTGATGAGATCCCTTTTAACTCTAAAATTATGTGGTTCTGTGCTCTATACCTGCTTGAGGAATTTCTATACCCTAGAGAGGGAATGAAAATTTTTCCCATATAGAACACTGGGAGAGATCCAGCTCAGTATATCTGTTTTCTAACTTTATGTCCCATAATTTTCAACTAAAAACACTGTTAAAAGGATTGCAATGGGATTGATAGCACAAGGGACTGATAGCAATTCTATTCCTTCAGTCTGCTTAAATTCAAAGATTTAAAGCTGGCTGAGACTGCAGAGGTCATTAAATCTTAACTCTTATTTTTACAGATAAGAAAACTGGAACTCAGAGATTAAATGACTTGTTTAACAGAGCAATCCAAGATCTCTAACTGCTAATCTAGCACTCTTCCTAAGGAATAATATTCTTGTTCTGTTTCAGCTCAAGTGCTACTTCTTCCATGAAACTTTCCCTGGTTCTCTTCTGCATACACACTTTTGGCCAGTAGGGAATTCTTCTTCCCATCAATACCCAGAGCATAGCTCTTAACATCTTATACATATTCATTATATTCTCCATATTGTATTTATCTGTTTCATCCTCTGAATTAGACTACAAATTCTGTATAAGAACTATACTATACTGTAAACTCTAGGTTTAGAGTATAATAGGTCACTCTCCAAAGAAAGGTCTCAATGTACACTGAAATGAAGAACTGGTTTATCACTAAAGTATTTCTGTGATGTTTCATACACATGTGAAGGGTGCCCTGTTTCTGAATTAAAATTCTGTGGTTCTTTGCTATAAAACTGGTAAGAACCTGATATGGGATATATGTTTGAGATCTGATTATATAATTTTGAGAGGGTTCTCTCCTGAATCTTGATGTGTTAGAAGACTATCTCCTTATGGGTTAGGTGAGTCAGTCCCTAAAAAAAACAATAAAATTAATCTTGAGACTTAAATGTTCCAGGGACTAAGGATCCAACTGCTGGCATAGCTTCTTGGTTGCCCAAGACATAAGCAAGGACATGAGAGATAAGGACTCCTCAAGGTTACCTATGGACCTTTGAGCCACTTTCTCCTCCTGATGGGCACTACTTCCCTCAGGAGAGGCATTATATCCAACCTTTTAAGTAAAGTTCTTGTTAACTGTTATAAGATTTAGGAGTGAGCATCCATTTTGTTACAATTTCAAGTCTAAACCATCAAACCAGACCAAGTCTGGCATGGCCTGGAACAACTGACACCATCATGTGAAGAACTTATTCAATTACAGCGACTCACAAAACCATTGACTGATGTGCAGCTGGACTCTGATCTGTGATGGTGATTGGAGCACAAACATCAATAAGATAATAGATTAATAAAATATGAATTGGATGAAAAAACTTTAGGTTCTCTAGGCATTTGCTATCCAGCAGGGGTGATCAACAGCTGCATTTCCAAACTCAGTGTCAAATAGATTGTGTCAAAGAAGTCCTGAAGGATGTATGGTCAATCCATCAGTCAGTTCACATTTATTAAGTGCTTACTATGTCCCAAGGCCTGTGCTAAGCATTGGCGATACAAGGAAAGATAAAAGACCTCATTCTCAAGTAGTTCACAATCTAATAAGGGAAAAAATAGCAAATAGCCACGGACAAATTATATACAGGAGATAAACCATTGGACTGAAGTCACAAGAAGGGCTTCCTGAAGACTGTAGAACTCTTGAAGAAACTTGAAGAAAACCAAGAACATTGGGAGGGGGGCCATTTTAGGTATGGAAAAATGCCAGAGTTCAAAGATAGGGTCTTCTATTTGAGGAACAGCAGGGAGGCTGTGGAGTGTGGAGGAGGGTTGGGGGAAACAAACGTCTAGAAGGTAGGAAAAGGGCTGCTTTGTGACAGACTTGGAGCCAGAGGATTTTATAGTTGATTCTGGAGGTGACAAGGAGCTACTAGAGTTTAGTGGGTGGCAGTAAGCAGTCAGAGCTACTGAAGATGTCAATCAATAAACATCTATTAGGCACCTACCACATGCTAGATATTTTGAGAAATTTTTTAGCTTCACCCATTCCCCATCCCAACAGAGGTATCCAAGAGGCGGAGGATACAGATGGAGTGCATGCACAAAGGCTGATGTGGATCTTGCAAAGATAAGAGTCATTTATGAGGATGGATGATGCTTAGTTCTAAAACATCTCTCACACTTGCTCTTCTCAGATCCCATGTCCTGTTAATCTTTTTGTTTTTAAATTTTATTTTATTTAAGGCAATGGGGTTAAGTGACTTGCCCAAGGTCACATAGCTAGGCAATTATTAAGTGTCTGAGATTGGATTTGAACTCAGGTCCTCCTGACTCCAGGACTCTATCCACTGCACTATCTAGCTGCCCCTTATGCCCCGTTGTTGAGAATAGCAGTTCAGGGAGAGGTCAACCTGACTTTCTCTGAGCTGTTTATCAAAACTGTCTGCCTGAAAAAGACACATCTGGTCTTCCTGGGAAAATGTTGAGCCAAGGGTCTCAGCCTTGAACAGAGCCTGGGATATTCTGACTTATTTTTCATATTATGTAAATGATGCAGCTTTTATCTTTAAATATTCTGACTCTTTGGACAATAAATGGCTCTGCTCATTGGTCTGCTAGCAACCTGGCCTAAGTACAAATTTCATTTCTCTCCTGAGCTGAATTAATTGCCCCGCGGGTGGGGTGGGGCTCTAATACCATGTTAATCTTAACCCTTGTGCTTCTGGTACATATGCCTTGCAGTCCTTGCTTTATTTATTGATGAATGCCTCCTATGGGCCCTCATGACAGATCAGCTTTGACCATGCTTCACCTGATTCTCAAGGTCTGCTGCCTAGTTTCCCACACACTCTGCTCTTTCCCAGTCCTACAACTGCTATCAGTCTAGTCCCCTCACTCTCTTGCAAAGTTTCCAACTAAGATGAGCAAAAGAGTGTTCTCCCTTTCCCCTCCCCTCTCCCTATGTAAAGGCAAAGTCAGCCTTCAGCTTTGTAATTGTATCCATAGTGCTTAGCAGTTTTTTGGCACTTAGTAACTCTTAATGCTTTTTCATTCTTTCACTCAAGCTGGTCATCACCTAACTTCAATTCTATCACCTGGATGTACTGCACATAAATAGGTTCTTTGATCTGACACCTCTCTCAACTTATGTCTAGTTTCAAATCCAAATTAAAAGCATGACTCTTTTTGCCCCAATGCCCTAAAAGTAGTACAACTGAAGGGTTGTTGTAGCAGCATTAATTTAATTAGCAAAATAATGGAATATGTGCCTCCCCATTTTAAGTTGTTAAACAGGATCACATGGTATCAGTAAATATTCATTGTGAGAACTTTTAGGGAGAAAGTGCAGAATTCTTATTGTAATTTGTAAATTAGTAAAAAATGTATAAAAAAGAGTAAAAAAGTATCAAATTGAAATGAATGAGAAGATATTTTCACCTTTTTCAACAGCCTCCTAACAGCCTAAGCTGCTACTTGGTATCAAGAGGACAGGAGTTCAAATCCAGCCCCAGACTTGCCACTCACTAGCTGTGTGACAAGTCACTTAACTCTGATTGCCTGACATGCAGGGTCATCTCCATCCTGATTCATATCTAAGCACCAGATCCAGATGGCTCTCGAGTGGAATATTCCCTCTTAAGAGATAGTGTTCCTAGGCCTCTCAGGGTTAAAAATCATTAAAACAAAGACAGACTATTGCTCTTAGACTATTCTTAGAAGAAAGAGGGAGAGAGGTCTTGCATTCCCAGTCAGACACCCTCCCAATTCTGATAGGCAGGGAAACAGTGGACTATTTCCAGAAAGACCTTGGATTCTCAGCCACACACCTGATTTTGTTAGGGAGGGAAATAGTGGAATACTTCCCGAGAAGAGACCTTGCATTCTTGGTTAGCCACCTATTGGTGATAGACTGGGAGAACAGTAGACTGCCTTCTCTTGTTTGAGAAGTACTAAGACCTTGCATACTTAGACATTAATTCATTTAGATAGACAACAAAAGGTCATTAGAAATCTTCTGATACCCTCAACATCTGGATGGTAAGGTAATATTCTATGAAAATATTTTATTCCTCTCTTTGTTACTGGGTAGATTTTTTTTTGCATAAAGATTGTAACTCAGGTTGGAAGAGAGGAGACTAGGAAGAGGGGAATTGAGCTAGGCCAGATAATCTTGCTTGACTGTCACCTCAGGGCAGCTCCTTGATCTTCACTACCTTTGTGAGACTTGGAGTATGCCCTTTTCTTGAGAAAAGGCAAAATAAACTTTCTTTTTTGCTCAGAGGAGTCTGTATTTTTTAAGTTGGATTTTTTATCCCAAAACCCCTTCCCTAATACTCTCTTGGGCATATGCACAAGCAGGCACCATGCTTGTGATTTAGTGCCCAGGTAGATCCCTTGAGGAGCGAGGGAAAGAACCCAAAGATAGACTTAGCTTGAGCAAAACTGAAAGTCAGAAGACCTCCACAGGAGGTAGCACTACAAGGAGACCGCACAGGAGAAGACCCAGGGATGGTGCCAAGGGTCCACAAGATTGTGTACATGAGCCTAGCAGGTTCTAGGTGACCCTACCCTCATTGCTTCCAAAATAGAATTCAAATCTGCAGGTTGAATTCATTTGGGGCAGGAAAAACAGGCGAGGATGGAAATACACGCAATCAATTTGCCAGTCCAAGCAGATAGAGTTCATAGGACCACAAGGAAATTTGCTGGGAGAGATTCTGGAAGTCTAAGTGGTTAGAGTATGTAGGACAGTCCAAGCAGTTAGAGTCCATAGGACAAGACAGAAGGGTCCAGAAGTGCCAGCTGAGAGCTCTAAGGTGTAGACTTAATAATGGGAAGAAATCCAAAGTAAAATGGAAAAAAGTGCAGAAAATGATAAAATGCTGTTGACTTTTTTCTCTATCCCATTTTTTCACTGTGATTCTGTGTTGCTAGAATGCTTTCTCCTCCTCTCCCTCCCTGCTTCTTTTCTCTGGGGTGCTTGCCTGGTTTTTCTTTGGGGGGGGGGGTGTTTGTTAGCTCTTGACCTTGGGAGAGAAATGGGAGCAAAAAAGGGAATTTATTGAGAAAAAGGACTAATTAATAATAGAGAATTGTTTCATGAAGACTTAGTAAAATATGTATTAAAAGGGACCTTATTTTGAAGTTAAATAGACAATGAAAATTACCAAATATGTTAAATAAAGAAATGTTATTTTAATTTGAAAAAGGTTTTGGGAAAGCAAATTCCAGAAAATCAAGAGAGTCAGGTTAATTCTTAAGTATATAATTTGGTTACACAGAAATGCCAGAAAAGGGAAATTTAATAGTTAATCTTTTACCAGAATGATATGGTAACATTATAGTTTCAGGAGTTTATTAGTATAGATTCTGGTAATGTTATTACAGAAGCAATGGGGAGAACCTAAGAACAGAAGAGACCCCGAGAAAGATTTTGGACATGCCTCCTTATGAGAAAAGTTATGTGGTTTATTCTTTCTGAAGAAGGGAGCAGGTAATATTCCAATTAGGCTGTGAGATCTTTTAAGTAGCTGTTTGCCTTCTCAAAAGTTTTACCAGTTAAAATCAAGAAGTGTTAAATATTAAATCCTTTGAATGGAAAATGTATTGTGGAAAGTGGAATCATGTCTGCAGTTTATATAGCTAGTTCAGAATAGTATTAACTACAGACAAAAAGAGTTAATGAAAAAGAATAGTGGAACAGAATATTAAGGGAAAACATATGTTGTATAGTCTGAGTAAGAGGTTCTTAAAGTACTGGGGAAAAAAATCAAGGCATAGAGACAACTGAGGTTTTTAAATCATTTGTTAAGTATGGAAATTGGTTAAAGCATGTAGACCGAAGATTTGAGCAGGTTTGATATTATAAAAGTAAAAGGATTGATTTTGGGGCCTTGGGAGGTGATTTCAAATTCAATTAAGTGTTTTTTTTTATTTTAATGTTTTATGGCTCTTCCAGAGTCATTAGAGAAAAAGAATTAATGGAAATGCTGTAACAGTTAGGGACAGAATAGCCTTGGTGTCAAAACTATTGTCAGGATAGACTGTGAGCTATCTTAATCAAGCTTTAGAATTACTAAACAAGGGGAAATCGGGTAACACCAATTCAAAATATGTTTGGGGTATAGTTCATGTATCTGGAAAAAATCTGGGGTGAGTAAGTAATGATAAATAGTAAAGGTACAGAATACAAATTACTTTAATATCTCAAATTGAGGGGAATCTCCAATTTGTAGAACATAAAATGTTCTATTATTAAGAAATGTTGGTCAGTAAGGATAGAAAATTCTTATAAGTGAGAGCACTGAGAAGTTAGAATTGCACTGATAAAGATAAAAAGAATTTGCACATTTTTTGGCTTTTGAAAAAGAAAATGATTTAAGGTTATTTTGAATATGACTTTTGGAATTTGAGAAGTTATAAGGAAAATATTGTAATCATAAAAAGAGATTTTTAGCAACAACTGGTCTTAAGAATTTTTCTGTGTTGCAAAATTCTAGGGAGTAAAGGGAAAATACATGAAATTGAAATATGTAGTGAAATAAAAAATTAGTGAACTTTGTATAAGAACAGATTTAAACAACTTTTTTTGAGAATTTAAAATTGTGTTATGATAATGAACAATGAATGAATTGAGATCTGTTATTTAAGAAGAAATTATATATTTAAATGTAATACTAGTATGGGTAAAAAGTATACATTGGCTTTTGAAATTATCCTATGTATAAAACTAAAATTCATGGAGAATCTTATTCTCTTTGTTTTGGAAATAGAAATGTATTTTGAAAAAGAGATAAATAAGCTTATAAAGCACAAATTTAGAAGAGGTTTGTATATAAAAGATAATTATAAGGTTAATTTTAAGAAAATCTGTTGTTTTGTTTTGCTTTAAGAGAATGAGATGTCGGCATGAAAACTTTATGTTTCATGCAGGTTAAGGATTTAATGTTTAAATTTAAAAGAAGCAGAATTGCAGATTTCTTCCCCCATGTTAAATGCAGATTCAGAAGGATAGTGTAACTGCAAGATACCCTTTCCAATAATGTTATATAAATGTGAGGGGCTTTGGAAAATGATTAGGAAATTAAAAACTATGTAATACTAGATGACTTATCAATGAATAAGTTGTTGAAGAGTGTTATCAAACATGTGATCTACTTTTGGAAATATAAACTATTTTACTGTAATGTGGTCAAACCTGGAATTAATGATTGCTTTGTAGGGATAATGAGAGAAGTTATTAAAGGTCATGACCCTCCCTCTGAGTTCCCTGAAATTTTTAAATGACGTGTCGGAAAGATTGTTTTGTGAAATCTAGTTCTTAATGTGTTATACTTATTACTGTTTTGTTAAATCTAGAGATATTCTAATGGATTGAATGAATTCTGAAAAACAATACTTTGTATTTCAAACATGGCTAATAATTAAACAGGTTTATTATAGAGAATTGTTTGCATAAGAACTTGACAATTATATATATATATATAAATTGGAATTTTTGTGGTAATGTATGTATATATATAATCTCAAAGTTGTTGTTTGCTTTGAAATAAAAGCACTTAAGCAACATGGGAAAGAAAATAATGATAATAATAATTTGTGATTTTTTTGTGTGTGACAGTCTCTGGCTAATTGTTATGTGAGAATTCTTAGAATAATCTCCTAGCCAAAGGAGGTATTTATTTATTGTAATATAACAGGCTAACCAAGAGGCCTCTAATATACTATCTTTGTCCAAAAATAAAACAGATATGATTTCAGACAAAGGGATGTAGGTCTGCATATTAGAAGTTAGTGACACTAGGAAGATAGAACTTCTAGTTGAATTATGAAACATATTTTTGAAGAAGTTTTTTTTTTGTATGTCAAGGAATACTCCAGATGCTGGGGAAACTTAACTGCTTTTTGAATGTTTTAGAAAGTCACTTTATTTAATGTATTCTGATGACAGGGACACTCAGAGTAGATAGATATAGGTGATATATGTGGAGGGAAGGGGACTGATTGATTGTGAACCCTCAATCCAAATTAGAATTAGCATTTAGTCTTTGTGAAGTAGATTCCCTTGGAGATCTAATTAGATGGAATTACTATTTTAGATCATGGGACTTTTTTTTTAATTTATTTTTTATTCTCATTTTGTACAAATTTTTTTTACATTAATAAAATATTCTTGTTTACAAGTAAACAAAGTACCCCTCTCCCCATGAATATAGATAGACTTGCTTGGGTGAAAAAAGTAAAGGGGAGAGAAAAAAAATTGAAATTAAAAAAAATAATAGTAATAATTGTAGGTATGGCCAGGTGGCACAATGGACAAAACACCAGCCCTGGAGCCACGAGCACCCGAGCCCACATCCAGCCCTGTAGACCCAACAATCACCCAGCCATGTGACATGCAAGCCATCCGATCCCCGCCCTGCAAAAACCAAAAAGAAGAAATAAAAAAGACCCAAAATAAAATAAAATAGTAATAATAGTAGGAGTGGCTGGGTGGCAGACAGAGCATTGGCCCTTGAGCCAGGAGCACCTGGATCCAAATCTGGCCCCAGACAACCAAAGATCACCCTGCTATGTGACCCCAGGCAGGCCACCCAGCCCCACTTGCCCTGCACCCTCCCCCAAATAATAACAACAAAAAGTGTGCTTCAGTCTTTGTTCCAACACCAACAACTCTGTCATGGGTGGATCACATTCTTTATGATAAGTCCATCACAAAAGTTACTTCCATATTTTTCCAACATTGCCATTGCTGATCGCAACTCCCTCCTTTCTTATTTCTCCACTACCATGTACTATATTTTCTCTCTCCTTTCACTCTGACTCTGCTGTAGGGTCACTGAGTGGTGCAGCAGACAGATCCCTGGTCCTGGGGCCAAGAAGCCCTGAGCCCCCATACCATCCCTTAGGCCCAACATCCACCTGGCCCTATGGTACTGGCCCGGCCTTCCAATCCCAGCCCCCTGCAAGAAGTAAAAAAGAAAATGTGTTATATCTGACCACTCTCCCCTCCATGGTCCATCCTCTCCTCCTTTATTCACATCCCCACCCCTTCCCCCTGCTCCCCACTCCTTCTTACTCCACATGCCTCTACCCCATTGAGTATATATGCTGTTTCCTCTCCTAGCTATCTCTGATGAGAGCAAAGGTTCCCTCATTCCCCCTTGCCTCCCCCCTTTCCATATCATTGCAATAGCTCATTGTAATAAAAAAAATCTTATTATGTGAAATATCTTGGATCATGGGACTTTTAACTGGCTTTTGTTTTGTTGTCTGACATCAGGTGTGATCAGCAAAGGAAGTGCTATTGAGTCAATGCCTGAAGGAGGTTTGGATGCTACAAAGGTTTCTTTTCAATGCAACCTGAGGTTGGACCCTTTTGACTTGACTTCCCTAAATGTGACATTGGAATAATGTCTCACTGGATAAATCTAAAATTTGACTTAAGGCATTTGACTATCCACATGTCCTCTGCCTGGAAACTGATACTCAAAATTATATCTATAAAGGAATTTTCCTTTGATGTCCTAGATCTTTATAGTAAATCTGATATAGAAATGTTAGATCAAGTGGAATTTAATAGCTAGATAGGCCAGCATGTGGTTTTAACCTCTGCTGTTAGCCATGTTTTGAGAAAAATTAAGATTCTTTGATTTGATTTTATGCTAGGAAAAGGATATTTAGGTACAAAAAAGTTATATAATCTCAAGATACACTTCTGTGCAGTAGCAATTTCAAGTTCTACTTTGAGAAGGGAATGTAAGTCAGTTGAGTATATCAAGAGACAAATCACCTATAGTTTAGTTAAGAAACATTTTGGGAAGAAAGAATTTATTTTAGTTAAGGATACTTGAGTTATTATTTTAATGAAGAGCAAAGAGATTAAGGCTATTTGTATGTTGCTTGCTGGACACTCTTGTACAAAGCCATCTAATGTAAATGTTATAAGCTCAAAGTTAACTTCATAATTTTCAACATATTCACTTGTGAAGTGAACAATTATGGAAGTTGTATTTTTGTTAAAGTAAAGTATGTATATCAATGTGACCGTGAGTAAGGCAAAATGTGAATTTTAATAGCTTTGGAATTTTATGGTCTAATGATGAAAATATGAATCTGTCTGATAAGATGTTGTGTTAAGTTCCTTTGCCAGAGGAGGAGATCTCAACAAGTCACCCGAATTGGAGACTGGAATGGACTTTGTAGATACAGAAAGATGTTGAATGTCTCCAGGGGAAAAGAGAGAGAAACCAGAAGAGTTCATCTTCCTCCACTGTGTCTATGATATGTGTGTATAAGTTGTTTGGTCAGGGTTCCAAGAAGAAGATGAGTCCCAAATGGACAGGAAGAGAGAGGATAGAAAGAGGATAGAACCTGAGAGGGTATCAAGGATAGTGCGAGAGGACTTTGGATGCCTATACACACACACACACACACACACACACACACACACACACACACACACACATATTTAGAAAAGAAGAGGAGGAATTGAGTGGAATATTCCCTCTTAGGAATCCTAGTGAAGTCCTCTTAGGGTTAAAAATCATTAAAACAAAGACAGACTATTACTCTTAGATGATTCTTAGAAGAAAGAGGGAGAGAGGCCTTGAATTCCCAGTCAACACCCTCCTGACTATTTCCGGAAATACCTTGCATTCCCAGCCAGACACACTCCTGATTTTGTTAGGGAGGGAAATAGTAGAATATTTCCAGAGAAGAGACCTTATATTCTTAGGCAGCCACCTATTTGGTGACAGACTGGAAGAACCGTAGACTGCCTTCTCTTGTTTGATGATAAGTACTAAGAAGACCTTGCATACTCAGACATTAATTCATTTAGATAGACAACAAAAGGTCATCTTCTTCTGATACCCTCACCATCTGGATGGTGAGGTAACATTCTATGAAAACATTTTATTCTTCTCTTTGTTACTGGGTAGATTTTTTTCACATAAAGATTGTAACTCTAAAAAACCTTAACCAATAGGGGTGGCTAGGTGGCACAGTGGATAGAGCACAGGCCCTGGAGTCAGGAGTACCTGAGTTCAAATCTGACCTCAGATACTTAATAATGACCTAGCTGTGTGGCCTTGGGCAAGCCACTTAACCCCATTTGCCTTGCAAAAAAAAAATCTAAAAAAAAACCCCTTAACCAATCAGGTTGGAAGAGAGGGGACATGGGAAAGGGGAATTGAGCTAGGCCATATAATCTTGCTTGACTGTCACCTTGGGGCAGCTCCTTAATCTTCACTACTTTTGTGATACTTGGAATGTACCCTTTTTTCAAGAAAAGCCAAAATAAACTTTCTTTTTTGCTTGGAGGAGTCTCTATATTTTTTAAGTGGATTTTTATCCCACACACTCTGGTTGAGTAAGTGAGGCTGATGACCTAGCACATTATCCCCTCACTCCAATTTATCTGTGTGTCATAGCATCACTTCCTGATGTCAAAGTCTTCTTTGAGAATGAAGGACAAGCAACAACTGGCTCCCTATACAACCCAAGGTTCTTTCTTCTGTTACTCATGCTCTCCAAACTACAAACACAAAAACAATCTTGCTAAAACAAATGTAATCATTTTGTTGCCCAACAAGCTTCTGTGGCTCCCCCTTGCCATTGGAATATAAGGCAATCTTTTTAGGGATGGCAATTAAATCTATTCCCTGCCTGGCTCCAGTCTACCTTTCCACATCTTGAAATATGTGCCATTTGCTCATTTCATTTCCAGTCTCTATTTATTTGTAAACTATCTACTATGCCAGGGTCACAAGATGATCTTGGTGGTCAGAACCAGGATGCCTGGATCCTACTAGCAGATGTCAAATCAGGTAAGTCACTTAATATCCAAGCTAAAAGCCTTCCCCTCTGAGATGACCTTCCATTTCCTGTTTATAACTTTTAAGTATTTAAGTGTTGTTTACCTCATCAGAATATAAACTCATTTTGAGGTAGAACTGATTCATTCTTTGTACTTGTATCCCCAGCACCTGAACACTGAAGTGATTGATTAATAAATACTTGTTGAGGGACAGACTGCATAGACTGCTCCCTCTGCTTAGAATGTTGCTCTCTTTTGGATTCAGACTTTTAAAATCCCAAGCTCTCTGCCCTGTCACCTTTAGCTTGAAGTCTTTCTTAGTATTTTCTTCCTCTTTAATTATACTTGCATTTCCTTCTATTTAAGACTTGTATTCCTCCCCCACACCCAGTATCAAAAAAATAGTACTGTGCTAGGCTTTGGGGATACAAGTATAGAGAATTCTCATTAGAGGATATTCTGTTAGATTGAGTTAGAATCCTGCCTCAGGAGCTGTCAAATCCTGGAAAGGCTACTTAGTTCTTCTCTACTTCAGCTCCCTGATCTGCAAAATGGGGGCAATGCCAAACAAGGTACTCAAATATCAGAACATTTATCTAAAACTCTTTTTAAAACTTTAAGTTCTAAATGTATTCAAACTACTACAACTACTCTTTTAACCACCTGCAAAATGGAGGAAAACAGAACCTAATTCACAGGTTTTTGTAAGGACCAAATAAGAGAACAGATGTAAAGTACCCTGCAAACTTTTATAGAAGTCCCAAAAAGTCCTAGTGCAGGTTTAAGCTCTAACAACTTAAAAGGACCAAATGGTCAGTGGGGCAATTGTGTATTCTTAGACTCTAGTCAGAAAGACCTCAGTTGGAATCCAATCTCAGAATCTTTCAAGCTGTGTGACTGGGGATAGTTTCTGAACCTCACTTTCCTCATCTATAAAAGGGGGATAATCTCACCTATCTGAATAGATGGAAGGACCAACTAAAATATATATATATATATATATATATATATATATATATATATATATACACACACACACACACATATAAGGAAACTGAATCAAAAGCTTAAAGTATATTGTTTAGAGTCACATTTCTACTTCAAACTGTAACAGCTTATAACTGCATCAAGACTTTGGGACATTTCCCAAATATATAAATATTATATAAACAAATGGTTCAGGAGCTATTATAAATAGAAAATAAATAGTAACTAGCAAATCCTAACTGCTGCAGCTGTCCTTATTAACAGGACAAGAGTCAGAAGACTTAAGTTCAAATCCAGCCCTAGACATTTACTTAGCTATATGATCCTGGATGAAGTCATTTAACCATTCTCTGCTCCGGCTTTCTCCTCTGTAAAGGGGAGTGGGGTATGGTCATCACATCTACCTTCAAAAGTGGTTGTGAGGGTAAAGGAAGATAACAGAAAGCCCTCAGCATACTTTAAGGCACTATATTTGTATATAGTTATACACATAGATGATTAAATATTTTTTAGAATGACATGAGCATGATCTCTCGTATAATATAAACATAACAAAGATAGCTCATATATTCTAATATACGTGTAATCGTGATACTAATTCCATCAGGGACTCCATGTTCCCATTTTGGCCGAGGTTTTTAAAGGCAGGGCTGTCTTTTGCCTCCTTTTGGGTCCCCAGAGTTTAGCAGTGTGTGACTGACACAGAACACAGACAACATACAAGAGCCTGCAGGTAGCAAATGACAGTAACAAAGGATACAAAGTTGTCAAGTGAATTAGAAGTGGAACAAAGACAATGGACACAATGTATACGAAGTTGTCCAGTGAATTAGGAGTGGCACAAAGACAATCGATACAATGTATACGAAGTTGTCCAGTGAATTAGGAGTGGCACAAAGACAATCGATACAATGTATACGAAGTTGTCCAGTGAATTAGGAGTGGCACAAAGACAATGGATACAATGTATACGAAGCTGTGACGGCGGGGCAGGGACAGGCCCGCGGGTGGGAGATGAACGAGGAAGGGCCCGGAAGGGTTAGGAGTGGGAGCCAAGAGCCACAGGCGACGTCCCTCCCTCCCCTCCTGGCCCTCCAGAAGGGCCCCCTCCCAGTCGCGGCCTTGGGGGCAGTCGGTTCCCTTCCTGGCCCTCCGCCAATTCCGGTCCCCACTCCGTCCCGTCCCCTCTCCCCACGACCGTTCCGACGCCCGACTTCCCGCACCCTCCCCTCCCCCAGTGTGTTCCCCGCTCACCTGCCAGGTGGGCAACCTGTCCACGCGCCTGCGATCAGCCCGCAACACGCTCCCGAGCTAAAACCGCGGAGGAATCCCCCAAGGCCCGGCCAATGGAGCAGCGGAAAACATCGATTGGCCGAGGTTTACGCCAGGCGGGGTGAGGGCGGGGAAAAGTTTGGCGGAAATGACGTCATCAAGAGGCAGCGGCGAATTTGAAACCAGGGGAAGTCGCTTCCTGTTGACTTTCGGGGTCTGCCCAGTGGGAATGGAGAGCCGAAAAGTGTGGGGAGACAATGAGCACCAAGCAGCTGGCCCGGTATGTCTCTGGGTGTGTGTATGTGTGTGTGTGTGCATGTGTGTGCATGTGTACCTATGTGCGCGCATGAGCCGAATCTTAGGGTGGGGGGAGGGCGAGAGAAGACCTCGGTCGGACCCTCTCGGAATCCCTCCTAATAGGAGCAGGCCCGCGAGCCTGGAGGGAAGAATGTGGCCGGAAGGCTCGCCTGCGCATTTCCGGTCCCAGGAAGCCCCGCGTGCTTGCTCAGTTTCCTCATCTGTACAATGGAAGGTTGAGGTCAGGATTCAGCCCTTTGTAAGCCTCTAAGTGGTATGCTGCTTTTTTTTTTTTTTTGAGGTTTTTGCAAGGCATTGGGGTTAAGTGGCTTGCCCAAGGCCACACAGCTTGGTAATTATTAAGTGTCTGAGGCTGGATTTGAATTCAGGTACTCCTGACTCCAGGGCCTTTATCTACTGCGCCACCTAGCCGCCGCATGCTACTTTTCAAAGGGTTTTACAAATAACCCTCGTTTTATTCTCCCAGCATAGGTACATAGATAGATAACTATTATTAGCCCCATTTTACAAATTGAGAAATGAAGTCAGAAAGAGCTGACGTGACTTGCCCAAGGTTAGCTAATAAATTCCAGAGGCTGGATTTGAACTCTTGTCTTACTCTAGGCAAGCATTTATTAATCCTCTGCTGTATGCAAGACACCAGTCTTAAGTGCTGGGTATTTAGAGAAAGTCAGAAACAGTCCCTGCTTTCAAAGAGTTCACAGCCCAGGAGACACCATTACAAACAACTATGTAAAAAAAAGTATAAGCAGGATAAGCTGGAAATCATTAACTGAGGGAACACTTTCTATAGATGGTGGGATTTTAGTTGAGACTTGAAGTTAGAGGAGGGAGACCATTCCAGTCTTAGGTGAAAATATTGGCATCTAACACTGAATCCACTGCCCACCTCATAGTTCTAAGTATTGGGAATACAAATAAAGACCAAAAAAGGAAATAAAAGTTACCCCCCCCCCCCATGGGAGATGCTAACTATGCATAACCAGGATAATAGACCTAACTCCAGAAGGAAGGCACTAGCTTTAAGAAAGACCAGGAAAGTTTTGATACAGAAGGTATGTCCAAATTCGGGAGAACATCCAGTGAAAATGAATATAGTGGGAAGATGGAGTGTCTTGTGGAAGAATAGCAAAGAGACCAGTGTCACCAGATCATACAGTACTCGAGGGTGCAGGAAGACTGAAAAAGTAGAAAGTTCCAGGTTATGAAAGGCTTGAAAAGTCAGGATTTTTTTATTTGATCTTGGAAATGTTAGTAGGTGACTGGAATTTACTCAAGGGGATCAGTTGGGGGGGGGTGGCAGTAGTGATATATTCAGACTTGGGCATTAGGAAAATCATTTTGGTAGCTAAGTGAAGGATGGACTGAAGCAGGGAGAAATTTGAGTGGGTTGAACAACCAGAAAGCTAGTCTAAATATGAGATGATCAGGCTTATACTAGGTTAGTGTCAAAGGAGAAATAGTATTAAAGTAGAATTGACAAGATTTGACAATAGATTGGATATGAGGGGTTAAGAGAATGAGGAATCATGGACATGACTGTTGTGAACTGATAATGAATTTAGTTTCAGATATGTTGATTTTAAGATCTATAGGATATCCAATTTGAGAGGTCCAATAGGCATCTTCCTCGTCATATTGTATATTTAATACCTTGTACTGGAAGATGTCCAATGAAATGTTTATTAAATTTATCTTCTAATGTAAATTGTTCATTCTTTTTTTAAAAAATTGTTATTTTTTAAATTTTCCATCTATATGTATCATTAGTTTTCAACAATCATATTTTTTTGTCAGGGTCTTGAGTTTTCCATGTTTCTCCCTTCTTCCCTCCCTTCCCCCCCTTCCCCTGATAGAAAGCAAGTTAATAAAAGGTTCTACGGGTAAAACCTTGCTAAACATAGATCCATATTAATCATGTCGTGAAAGAAGAATCAAATCCAAATGGAAGGAAAAAACCATTAGAGAGAGAGAAAAACAACATAATACATAAGACAATTTTTAAACTCCAAAGATAGTAAGCTTCGGTCTGCATTTAAACTCCACAGGTCCATCTCTGGATATCAGTGGTATTTTCCATCATAAGTCTTTTAGAATTGTCTTTGATCAACATCCCCTCAATTTCCAGTAAATTGCAAATTTTTTTTTTAGTTTTTTGCAAGGCAATGGGATTAAGTGGCTTGCCCAAGGCCACACAACTAGGTAATTTTTAAGTGTCTGAGGCTAGATTTGAACCCAGGTACTCCTTACTCCAGGGCCCCAGGGCCGGTGCTCTATCCACTGTGCCACCTAGCCACCCCAAATTGCAAATTCCTTTTTTTCTCTTTTATTTTATTTTTTTAATTCTCATTTTGTACAAATGGTACAAAAGTCCATTAATAAAATATTCTTGTTTAAGAGTAAACAAAATGCCCCTCCCCCCCATGAATACAGACTTGCTTGGGCGATGAAATAAAGGGGAGAGAAAAAAAATTAATATTAAAAAAATAATAGTAATAATTGTAGGTATGGCCAGGTGGATCAATGGACGAAGCACCAGCCCTGGAGCCACGAGCAACCGAGCCCACATCCAGCCCTGTAGACCCAACAATCACCCAGCCATGTGACATGCAAGCCACCTGATCCCCACTGCCCTGCAAAAACCAAAAAGAAGAAAAAAAAAAGACCCAAAATAAAATAAAATAGTAATAATAGTAGGGGTGGCTGGGTGGCAGACAGAGCATTGGCCCTTGAGCCAGGAGCACCTGGGTCCAAATCCGGCCTCAGACACCCAAAGATCACCCTGCTGTGTGACCCCAGGCAGGCCACCCAGCCCCACTTGCCCTGCACCCTCCCCCAAATAATAACAAAAAGTGTGCTTCAGTCTTTGTTCCAACACCAACAACTCTGTCATGGGTGGATCACATTCTTTATGATAAGTCCATCACAAAAGTTACTTCCATATTTTTCCAACATTGCCATTGCTGATCGCAACTCCCTCCTTTCTTATTTCTCCACTACCATGTACTATATTTTCTCTCTCCTTTCACTCTGACTCTGCTGTAGGGTCGCTGAGTGGTGCAGCAGACAGATCCCTGGTCCTGGGGCCAAGAAGCCCTGAGCCCCCATACCATCCCTTAGGCCCAACATCCACCTGGCCCTATGGTACTGGCCCGGCCTTCCAATCCCAGCCCCCTGCAAGAAGTAAAAAAGAAAATGTGTTATATCTGACCACTCTCCCGCCATGGTCCATCCTCTCCTCCTTTATTCACATCCCCACCCCTTCCCCCTGCTCCCCCCTCCTTCTTACTCCAGATGTCTATACCCCATTGAGTATATTTGCTGTTTCCTCTCCTAGCCATGTCTGATGAGAGCAAAGGTTCCCTCATTCCCCCTTGCCTCCCCCTTTCCATATCATTGCAATAGCTCATTGTAATAAAAAAAAATTCTTATTATGTGAAATATCTTGGACTATTCCCCCTCTCCTTTTTCTTTCTCCCATTACATTTTCCTTTTTTTCTATTGACTCCACTTTTACACCATATTTTATCTTCAAATTCAGCTTTCTCCTGTGTTTCAACTATAAAAGCTCCCTCTACCTGCTCTATTAACTGAGAAGGTTCATATGAGTATTATCAGTGTCATTTTTCTATACAGGAATACATGCAGTTCATCATCATTAAGTCCCTCATATTTCCCCCCTCTCCTCCAATCTCCATGCTTCACCTGAATCCTGTATCTGAAGATCAAACCTTCTGTTCAGCTCTGGCCCTTCCAAAAGGAACATTTGAAATTCCCTGGTTCATTGAAAGTCCATCTTTTTCCCTGGAAGAGGACATTCAGTCTTGCTGGGTAGTTCATTCTTGGCTGCATTCTAAGCTCTCTTGCCTTCCGGTATATTATATTCCAAGCCCTATGAGCTTCCAGTGTGGTTGCTGCTAAGTCCTGTGTGATCCTGACTGCAGCTCCATGATATTTGAACTGTGTCCTTCTGGCTGCTTGTAATATTTTCTCTTTGAGTTGGGAGTTCTGGAACTTGGCTATAATATTCCTAGGGGTTGGTTTTTTGGGATCTCTTTCTCGGGGGGATTGGTGGATTCTCTCCATTTCTATTTTGCCATCTGCTTCTAGGATATCAGGGCAATTTTCCTGTAGTAATTCTTTGAAAATGATGTCAAGGCTCTTTTCCTGATCATGACTTTCAGGTATTTCAATAATTTTCAAATTATCTTTCCTAAGTCTGTTTTCCATATCAGTTGTTTTTTCAATAAGATATTCACATTTTCTTCTAATTTTTCATTTTTTTTTTTGGTTTTGAAGTATTGATTCCTGATTTCTGGTAAATTCATCAATCTCCCTGAATTTTATTCTTTGTCTGAAGGATTTGTTCTCCTCAGAGAGCTTTCTTATCTCTTTTTCTATCTGGACAATTTTGCTTTTTAAAGCATTCTTCTCCTCAATCACTTTTTGAACTGTTTTATCCATTTGACCTAAGCTTGTTTTTAGCATGCTGTTTTCTTCAGCATTTTTTTGGATTTCCTTGACTAAGCTGCTGACTTCATTTTCATGTTTTTCCTGCATCTCTCTCCTTTCTTTTCCCAGTTTTTCTTCCAACTCCCTCATTTGATTTTCAAAGTCTTTTTTGAGCTCTGTCATAGCCTGAGCCCAATTTCTGTTTTTCTCAAAGTCTTTCGATGTAGTAGCTTGTGCTTCCTCATCTTCAGACTGAGTATTTTGATCCTTCTTGGGCTCACATGCAAAATATTTCTCAATAGTCTTCTTTTTGTTTCTCTGCTTGCTCATTTTCCCAGCCTGGGCCTGGTTTTGGGCTGCTTCCTGAGCTTTTGGGACACTCCCACAAGGGTCTCAGTGTGTGAGGCTCTGTCCTCCCTTCTGGTCTGTGAATGACCATATGAGTCCCCCTCTGCCATGGGGCTGAGGGGGGGGGGGGCCCTGCTGTTCTATGGGAGGTGGGGTCTAGACTTCGATCAGGATCTGAATGTGTTCAGAGCCCCAGAGTCCTGTTCCAGGGGCAGAGGACCAGAACTCTGCAGTCTCTCTCTCTTCACTCCCCTCCCTAGCTCAATGGGCTCATGCCCCGGAGGCTCCTGCTTACTGGCTCCGCCTGCTTCTGTTCCTGTATCTGGGCTGTGGAAAGAACTTGTTGCTGGCTGTGTGCCCTGAGGGCTGGGCTCCACATGCTCACTCTGGCAGAGGTCCCCTGCTGTTCCCCCACTTTGTGCCTGGTGCTCCCTGGGGTGCAGCTCAGGAGACTCCCCTGCTGCTGTGAGCCGCGGCTCCTAGCACCCTGGTGCTGCCTCTGGGAGGCTGAAGTTCTTTCGCTCTGGTGGGCTGCCCCTCTGACCCCGGGGAGCAGAGCCTTTCTGCTCTTTTCCAGGTTACCTTTGAGTCCCAAATTGCAAATTCTTAAAGGACTCATTTAACTTTTTGATTTCTGTTTAGATCTTTACATTTTCTGTGTGGGTAGGTTTCTCACAGTGTTCTCTACTGAGAGAAATGAGACCTCTTGGGAGAGGCATACAAGTGACTGTTGAGGGGAGGTCCATTGACTGGGTCCAAAGATCTGAGGCAGAACTGAAAGCAAAGAAATACATTAACATTTGAAGGAAACTCCTGATAGCTTCAACTTCCATTTTTCTGACACTCTTAGAGTTTATAGCTAATCAGGAGCTTTCAGCCAAAATCTGGGCTAGATAAGTAACACCTTTCACAGGAGGAAAAACGAATCATTTTAGGTTGAGAAAAGGGGAACTTGAGGTAGACTATTAAGTATATAGATGCCAGAATTTTTATTCAAATGGAAAAAAACTTTCCCTTTTCTAGAACAGGAGACAAGAGGAAGTAACTATTTTTACAATTGGGAAAGATGTCCTTTCTTCAACTGTTTTGAAACTTTATATTATTAGGCCACCAGATAGTTGGGGAAAGGGATCTCTGTATTATCAATCTATCAAAATGTTGAAAAGTGATTGTTGCATCTGCATTTATATAATAATTTGCTTTGAAGTTTGTAAAGCACTTTTCAAGAAATGATGAGAGGATGATTTCAGAAAAATCTGGAAAGACTGACTTGAAGAGTAAAATGAGCAGAGCCAGGACAACATTGTACACAGTTAACAGCATCATTCTAACCCAATGACTTAGCTGTTTTCAACAATGCAGAGATCTAAAGACAATCCCAAAGGCCTCATGATGAAAAATGCCATTCACCTCCAGGGAAAGAACTGATGACATCTGAATACAGATGAACTATTATTTCTCACTTTCTTCCTTTTTTTGTTTGAGTTTTTTCCCCCACAAAATGACTAATTATAAGTATATTTTAGATGATTATACACATCTAACCTATATCAAATTGTTTACTGTCTCAGGGAGGGAGAATTAGAATTTGGCACTTAAATCTTAAAAATAAATAATATTAAAAATTGTTTTTACATGTAATTGGGAAAAATAAAATATTATTTAAAAAAAGATTTACAAAGCACTTTATACAGGTATAATCTTATTTAAGTCCAATAACAATTCCATAATATTAAATCTTATACCTACTTCATAGTTGAGGAAATTGAATTTCAAAGAGTTTGACACACTGTGATAGATACTGTGGATACAAGAAAAATGACAATTTGAGTTCAAAGAGTTTTCATTCTGTTGGGAGTAATTGGGGGATATGACTTGCATACAGATAGTTACATTTCAAGGTTAAGAGTGATAGGATTGGGGTGGCTAGGTGGCACAGTGGATGGAGCACCAGCCCCGGAGTTAGTAGTACCTGAGTTCAAATCTGGCCTCAGACACTTAATAATTACCTAGCTGTGTGGCCTTGGGCAAGTCACTTAACCCCATTTGTCTTGCAAAAAAAAACCCAACCTCAAAGAGTGATAGGATTAAAGAACAGAAACTGACAGAGTAGGGGGCTCAAGGAAGGCTTTTATGAAGAATCTGATTCCTTATCTGAGCCTTGAAGAAAATGAATGATTCTGAAAAGCAGGGATGATAAGATATTCAAGCATGGACTTAACCTAGGTGGGTGTATAGAGGTGAAAGATTGTATGTCAAATTTGGGGAAGAGTTTAATTGTCCAACCTGACTTAAAAATGATGCCATAAAGGTAGGTGAGGACTAGATTGTGGAGGACTTTAAAATACTGGGTATAAAAAATTTTGTGCAGGGAATTAGATTTTTATGCCTCTGATAGATGATTTTGGCAATTTTCTAAAGCATGTATGATTCCAAGTCCAGTGTTCTTTTCATTACCAATTATTCACATACCATTTGATTCACATTACTGCATCCATTAACCTCATTTTGCAGTTGAGGAAAATAAGACTCATAGAGAAGTCTCAAGAAGAATCCAATCTCCTGATTTGTTAGTCTTAAAACCAGACTACACTACAGTTAATTTTATCTTCTGTTCAGTCCTGTTTTTTCTTTTTTAGGTTTCTGCAAGGCAAACCGGGTTAAGTGTCAATCCTGTTTTGATAAGGAATGCACAGAGTAATTTTGTTATAAAGGAGTCCCAAAAACAATTATAGGGCACATTTTTACATCTGTAGCCTGAGTCTTTCCAAATGGAGCATTGGACCCAATATCGCTATTGGCCTTGGTTTCATAACTCCTTGATTTCAAAAGCTATTTATTGTCTATTTTTAATTTTAATTTTTTTTTTACATTTTAAGTTCAAAACTAGTGCCCACCCTGGAGAAGGCCACCATTGTCACAAATATAGATAGATACACAGATATTTATTTATCTGTGTATGTACTGATGTATTGCTATAAAATTGATCTGATTTAAATAGAGAATTGAAAGAAATCACTTAATGGGCCGGCTAGGTTGCGCAGTGGATAGAGCGCCGGCCCTGGAGTCAGGAGTACCTGAGTTCAAATCCAGCCTCAGACACTTAATAATTACCTAGCTGTGTGGCCTTGGGCAAGCCACTTAACCCCATTGCCTTGCAAAAACTGGAAAAAAAAAGAAAGAAATCATTCTTAAATGAATTCTCAAATATATTAACAAAGAAATATATATATATATGTATATATATATATATATATATAGAGAGAGAGAGAGAGAGAGAGAGAGAGAGATCCATCCATCTAGATATCTATATATAAAACCATATTATCCATACTTCCATTTATCAGTTCTTTCTCTGGAGGTAGATAGCATTTAAATAGGTCTTTTGTAGTTGATTTGAATGTTTATAATACTCAGAATAACTTAATTTTTCAGTTATTCTTTGAACAAAATTACTTTCTACACCATTCTCTTGGATCTGTTCATTTCACTTATCGTCATTATATCTTATAACATAGTAGTACTCTTTCTGCTGTTCATTTTTACAATGTGTGGCCAAAGAAAGCTCCAGAATTTTCCTTTAATAGTTATATTTGATTTATATTTTTAGGCAACTTGGATTAATTAGGAGGAAATCTATCAATCTAGCTAATAAGGATGATCCAGGTAGAATCAAGTCAAGTAAGTAGTGTACTTAATTTCATCTCATTTTTTAGTGCACTGCATTTTAAGTACTACTAACATGATCATAATTTGGTTTGTTGCAGAGCAGTTATTCGATTACTTAATTGTCATTGATTTTGAGTCAACATGTTGGAATGATGGAAAACGCCACTATAGCCAAGAGATAAGTAAGTCTGAAGGAAACAATATGTCAAAAGCTGCATTTAATTAAGGTTTAAAACTAGATTAATTTAAGTTTATATTTTGTAGAAGAAATAAAACTTAATAAACAGCATGTATATGACTTGCATTTTTAATATGTTCAGTGATAATGAGTAACTTCAGAATCTAACACTAAAATGTCAACTGTTTTTCAAAATAAAATATGCATTTGTGTGTTGCTGTAAAATTAATTTAAATAGAAGATTGAAAGAAATCATTAATTCCCAAATGCATTATCAAAGATAATTCCAAACTAAAATGGAAATTACTTATACAACAACACTGATATTCCAGATAATGAACAAATAACTTACTGGAGGAGGAATCAGTTTCCTCCTCTGTAAAATGAGCTAATTGGATTAGATGACTTCCAGGTCTGTTTTAACTCTGAATCTATGATACTGTCATCCTTTAAATGAATACATTTTCACCACTTTTTCTGTCTTCATGCATTGCTATGGTTGATTTTTATAGAGAAAACTGTATTTTGAAGAGAACAAATTATATGATTTCAGGACTTTTATCTGTGATAGAACCTATTACAGCTACATATCACCTTGTACCATTTTTTCAATCCTAACTTACTTTAATGGAAATAGAACAATAGTACTGTGCTTTTAATTTGTGATAATTACAGATCTATTTTAACATATGCATTGATCATTTTTTTTTAAGTTGAGTTTCCAGCAGTTCTTCTAAATACTTTAACCGGAGAGATTGAGTCTGAATTCCAAACCTATGTCCAGCCTGAGGAACATCCAGTTCTTTCTAAATTTTGTGTTGAACTGACAGGCATAAAACAGGTATGGCATAAATATGATAATTCAGGATCACTGAAGTATGGAAACTAACTAGAAAGTTAAGGCTATTGGAGTTAAATTTATTAAAGGCTGAAAAAAATGTTCTTTTCCCCAAGTATCTATTAATACATTCTTATTTGTTAGTACAAAGATCTATTAGTGTACATAAACATTATCCATGCAAGCATGCATGTATATTTGTAGTTATTCATATGTGTGGATTAGAAAAGGAATAGATGTGAGAAAATTAATTTGAAATATAACTATAGAAATTAAGCAAAAAAAAGTTTGTCTTCTGTCTGAAAATTCTGAAGGAATTACTTTTGTTATCATAGTCTTATTATTTGATTTTAGTTTTTCTTCATCTTCATTTATACTTTGTAATAGTATGGCCCAGTATGCTGTAAGGGACTGATTTTTATTTCCATGGAGATGGTAGAAATTAGGATTACCTTGGTAAATTGTTCTTTTCATTTAAAAAACTCGTACCCACTTCTAAACATATTCATATTTTAAGGTGTTTTTATGGTATTATACTTAGGCTCAAGTTGATGAAGGAGTTCCTTTGAAGATTTGCTTATCACAGTTCTGCAAATGGATTCAAGTGATTCAACAGCAGAAGAAGATAACTTTTGCTCCTAGTGTTACAAATAATTCAGCTTCAGAAGTAAAATTATGTGCATTTGTTACTTGGTCAGGTACAGTATACTTTGGTTTGGGATCAGTATTAAATTATTATAAAGCTTATGCTATTCAGGTTAACCTGTATAAGAGGGGCTTATCAATGATAATGAAAAGCACTTTTTCTGCTTGCTTTTTTGTGCAGGAAACTTGTGTTTACTTAGTAGTCCTTGGATCAGCACCTCCATCCCCAAATAGAGTATCTGGTGTATGTTAGCTTAGATAATTAAATTTGTGTGTGATAAATTTCATTCTGTTGAAAACTTGTTAGCTCATTTGCCTTTCACTCTGATAATTTCATGAAAAGTTGAAAACTTCTGTGTCCTCAGATCTAAATAAGGACAGGCCTTACTTGTTTGTGTTCTGAGACTCCTAAGATAAAACATGGTTTTTTTGCTGTGTTGCTATAGTATGGTATAATTTTGTGTTTTCATTTAGTAATATATTTCCTATATGATTCATGTTTTCAACATGCTTTTTAAGCAGCTTCACTGTGCAGATATTGGGTATAGTAGAGTTAACAATGACCCCAACCGCCAAGGAATCTATAACCTAGATCGCATCATTCCTAACTTCTAAAATATATATTCTTGTTTCAACCTTTAAGGGATATCTGTCTATTTAATTTGATAATAATTTTTCCCCTGGCCTTCAGTGAATGTGCTAAGCCTCATTTGGCTCAGGTGGCCCTTTTGGCTATAGATTTCTGCATTTTAGCTCTACCTTGAAGGATGGATAAAATTTTGAAAGGCAGCATTGATAGAAAGGACATGTTAGAGTGAGCAGTGACTAGAGAGAGTGCAATGGTTTAGGAATGGTGTGTAGTCTAATTTGCAGCACTGGATACATGAAAGGGAACATGAAGTAGGAGACTGTAAAGAGAATTTGCAGCAAAATTATAGAACACCTTCACTACCAGTCTGTGGAATTTAGATTTCATTTGGTAGACACTGCACTGTAAGCTGTTAGAGGATTTAGAGTGGACTGCACTGTAAGCTGTTAGAGGATTTAGAGTGGAGGTGCTAAGATATGAGAAAGGGCATGGTCAGAACTGGGGTTTAGGAAGATTGATCTAATAATCCTAACATGAGGACTTGGGTTCAAATGTGGCCTCAGATACTTAACACTCCTATGCACTTATCATAGAACAATAGAATTTCAGAATTGAGAGAGACCTAAGAAGTCAGATACTTCAACCTGTAACATATCCCCTCTACATCAGTGCTATGTCTACTATGATCCATTGCTAATGAAGCCATGCTGACTTTATGAGCTCTGCTTCCTTTTCTAAATATTCATAAATCCAATTACCAATATTAATATTGTTCCTGGATAACTGATTCTGTGATTCCATAGGGAACATGTGGAATGTGATTCTCACCATCAGACAATCAGTGGTGAAATGGTTTTCTTCATTACAAGAGAGGGTTGAAGGTAGGAGTTAGAGGAAGGGAGTGTTTACAAGGAAATGATATGAATGATATAGGGGGGTAGGGAATCCATTAATTAAACTTTAACATTTTTACAAATCATTCTTTGATTTCCAGAAAAAATCTTTGGCAAATTATTAAAATCAAGCTCATTGGCTTATAGTTTGCAGGTTTTTCCTACTTCTCTTTATCAAAATTCAGGACGTTTTCCCCCTTTACAGCCCTGTAGCACTTCTTCCATTCTCCACAAGCTTTTAGCATTTGCATTGACCAGGTCTTTCAATACCCTGGGCTTAGTGAATGGAATTCATTGAGAGCAACAAGGATCTTATTACCTCATTGCATATCTTTGGTTCAAACTCTCTGTTAAGCATTTCTGTTTAGCTTTCTCAGTCCAAAGATCCTTCTTCTTAGCAGAGAAGAGAGAAATAGAATGAGATTGAAGAGTTCTGCACTCTTTCCCATTTTCATCATTGCATTCACCTTTAGGAGCTTTCTCCTATCTTTTTCTTGACTCTAATAGTGCTTAAGAAAACTGAACCAAACAAAGCAATTCTTGTCTTTAATGTTCAGCATACCAGCTTCAGTCCATTCTGAGCTTAAACATTCCTCCTTTTTTGTTTTTAATCTTGTTTCCCTTGCTTCTTTCTTCTATATAGCTCTCTTTAAGTCGAGATTGACTTGATACATTCTTATACACCCATTCTCTTTTCTTTCTCATTGGAGTCACCACATTCTATATTATGTTAAAAGTACTTTATACACATGTCCTTTTCCATGGTAAAAGAGTCATGTTTTATTCATCTTGTATTCTCCACAGTTTCTTGTAACTACAACCCTTTGTAAGTTGTAGAGACTTTAACAGATATTTTTGTGTTAACAGAATTGCTTTGGAGTGAGTCTGAGATTTTCCCTAATAATTTTGGTCAAATTTTGAGTAGGAAAGCTGAAAATTAGACAAGTTCACTCAAGTTTTGAGATTGGCAAAATGGCAAATATAGCCGAGAGAGGGATTCTAGTGTATTAGTTATTGAAATGCCTGAGGATGAAAGTAACTGGAATAAATTGAGGAGCTATATGTTGCAGTGAGAACACAGAACAGGAAGGGTATAAAGGAGGGAGTGGGACAGATAATTATGGTCAGAGAAGGAAACGTGTACAATTTGAGGGGAAATCAATTTGAAATCATTAATGTATATGTGCTTGTGAATAGCCGAACTGAATGGAGACAAAGCTCATCATCACAGTGTAAGATACCAAGGAAGTATGAGACAAAAGTGTTGGAATACCACATTAACATTTGCCTACCTGAAAGCTTATAATCTAATATAAAAATGAGAATTTTTAAATTTAAAACTATTTTTCTCCCTTTCTGAAACATTTAATTTGTCTTATTTGGTGCTTGAGAAATACTTTCACTTAAGGGCAAATTTCTTAAAAATTAGCTATGTGAAATGCAACAATTATATTGTAAAATGTTAAAAGAGCTGTAAATTCTTTGATCTTGTAAAATCAGGATCTTACTCACTAGCACTGACCAGTTATAATTTTATTATTTTGCTTTATACCTCATCTTCCAATATTTATTTTTGGAACTATAAATAGAGCTAGTGAGAGTAGAAGTGAACAGTGTTAACATATTTGTTTTATTTCATGTATTTTACGTAGATTGGGACTTGGGAGTTTGCTTAGAGTACGAATGTAGACGGAAACAGTTGCGAAAGCCTGTATTCTTGAATTCTTGGGTAGACCTCAGATCAACTTATAAGGTGAGAATATTATCAATAAGAATTACAATATGTGAATAGTTCATGTTCCTTAAAAGATATTTTTCTGAAATAAGAGCTTCCATGTATACAACAATTTAAGGTTTTTAAAGCACTTCACAGATTTTATGTCATCTCATCCTTAATAATCCTTTGAGGGCAGAGCTACTGTTTTCTTGTTTTGTAGATGAGAAAACCTAGGCTTAGAAAGGTTTAAGGGACTTACTCAGAATCACACAGTTACTAAGAGTCTGCTGCCAGATAGAAATCCATATTTTCCTGACTCCTATCTTTTATAACATACTACCTCTCTTGAAAAGTTCATATATTTCTAATATATTTAGTAGTGTTAGATACAAATAAATAGTAAAAATTTTTTAAATATATAAAATTTCTTTAAAAAATAAAAGAAAATGCATGTGACAAATCAGGGCTAAAAATCAGGAAAAAATTGATCCTTGATCAACATTTATTGGAGGTGGAGTCAAGATGATGGAAAGAAGTGTATGGAGTTCCCATCCATATTCCTCTAAACAGATCTAGAAAATGCACCATGGAAATGAGGAAATCCAAGGAAAAATCTAGCCCAGGGCAGCATTAAGAAGAGAGCCATTGAGACTATGGACATTGGGGACAGAATCTAACCAGTAATGTTCTGCATAAAGTACTCCAGCTCAGGGAAAAGCTGGATACTAGGACAAGAGGAAGCCCCAGACTCATTCCTGGGCACCTTAATTCTCTTCAGGGTAAAGGGATGGGAACCGATAGGTATCAAATGACAGCTTTATTGCTCATTAGCCAGAGCTTAATGAGGAGGGACCCTAGGCCTCAGGGTGGCTGACAGTTTAGAAGGAAGCAGCAATGGTATGATTCAAGCCAATGGGAAATCTGCGGTTCTGTCACTCTGAATTACCTGAGCTTCCCAGTTAATTACTAAATCCCACAGCAGTTTCTTGTTGCTTAAACTCAACACTGTTAATAACTGGGCATACAAAGGAAGATTATAAAGCCCCCAACAAGTTCTTAATTAAATGGGGGACAAAGCATGCATACAATTATATATCAATAAAATATATTCATGATAAACATGAAGATGATCTTAAAGGGCTAATGTTAAACTATATTTGAAAAAGACCTTTGCAGAAGTAGGAGTTTTAACTGACACTTTAAGGAAGAGAGGAGATAGAATTAAAGGGTAAAAGTCAAAGGGACACAGCCAAGGAAAATGCATGTTGAGAGATGGAATGCCTTTCAGAAGAAAGAGCAGAGACCAGCATTACTGAATTGTAGAGTACATGAATGGGCTAAGACATAAAGATAGGAAGAGGCCAGCCTAAGGAGAATTTTGAAACCCAAACCAGGTCTTGTTTGATTCTGGAGGTGATAATAGGGAGATGACATGATCAGACTTGCACTTTCGTCACTTTGACAGCTGAGTGAAGAATAGCCTGGAAGGTGGAGACTTGAACCTGGGAGCCATTCAGGAAGTTATTTCAGTAGTCTAGATTTGAGATGGCAGTGTCAGAATAGAAAAGGAAGTATGTATGAGAGATATGATGAAGTGAAATTGAGAGAACTCTGTCAAAGATTGGACTAGGGGAAGGAGTGAGGCGTTGAAGATGACACCCAGGTTTTAGTCAGGGGAGGAAGTGTGTGTGTGTGTGTGTGTGTGTGTGTGTGTGGTGGGGTTGTTGTATTGGAGAGGGTTGCTTACCCTTGATAGTAATAGTTAAGGGGGGCAGGATTTTAGGTGAAAGATTGTTCTCTTTTGGACATGTTGAACTTAAGAATCCTATGGGCTTCCATATTTAGATATCCTTTTGGTCTTTGTGGTATAAAGGTTAGTAATCTGTATCACTGAAAATAACTGTCCTGTATTTATGAATACATATCTTTTTGTATGGTTAGCTTTTTTATAGGAGAAAGCCAAAAGGGCTAAGTGGTGCACTGCAAGAATTGGGAATAGAATTCTTAGGACGAGAACATTCTGGTAAGAAAAATCTAAAAACAGATTTATTTGCAATTTGATTGTTTCAAATGCTAAAAAAGATTTCAAATGGGTAAGTAGAATGATAATGATTTTAACATGTTAATGCTTCCATGTCCATAAGTCATAGGAAGTAAATTGCTGCCATCTAGTGGTTATTTTAGGTCCCTAATTTGGGAATAATGCATTGGAGATTGTGTAAAGTAAAACATGTTCAGAGTGTAGTGTTTAAAAGAAGAATTGGTCAAGAAAGTTGGTTTGGATACAAATAAACATTATTTCAAAAATTTTGATGAATTTTTCTGGTCTGTTGACTAAGTTACTATTGACCCTTTTAATAAAAAAACATTGAAAAATCCCAGTTTTTAATACTGCAGCAATTTTGCACAAGCACTAAGTTTATGTAACAAAAATAATTAAACTTTTATGCTGTTAATATATCTTCTTGTTTTGAATTTGTATTTCTCTTGCATTTCTTTATAGTATTAAAAATATAATACTTGGCTATTTCTTTCCCTTAGGATTGGATGATTCTCGGAATACTGCCCATCTGGCTTGGCGCATGATTAAGGATGGCTGCATAATGAAAATTACTAAATCTTTAGATAAAGTTAGTAGTACCTTACTTTCTTTTTTTCTATCATTTTAGATTATATGGGGGGGATAAATATAGATTTAAGTAAGCAAACAATTAAAATTTAGTTATTTTAAGGCAATTAATAATCTTCTTATTTGTCATGCAGTATAACATGCTACATAACATGTAGGAACTGTGATCACCTAGTTTCCAATGCTCTTGGATTTGTGTGTGAAACTCATAGGTACCACTTTCCAAGAAGAGCCCCAATTGGGTTCCAAGAACTTTAAATCTGAATCAGGCTGAAGATAATCCTGGACAAAAGAATGAAGCTCAGACTTCAAGCATGGATGATTTTTGTGATGATGAAATTAATGGTAAAAATACCACAAATATTAATGGAAAAAGTCATCTAAATTCAACTTCTATGAGTTCTTTTATAAAGATACATCAAGATTACTTTCCATTAGAGAGCACCAGAAATCTCAGTGAGGTTAAAAGTTATTTTTCAGTTAATGAATCTTCTCTTCCTCTTGGAAAATTGCAGTCACCCAATTCTAATTCATCACTGTACCCCCAAAACAAAATGAAAGGTGAAGACCTAACCCAGAATCCTAAATATAATTCTTCAGCACTGAGTTCAGGATTAGTGCTTGTCTCTACCACCATTTCATCCTTTAACAATATCTCTGATACAGATACCAGTGCTAGTCTTGACTGTTTGCCAATGTTGGCTGATTGGGAGGATGTAGCTTTATTGCCAGCTTCATGGCCTGAGCAAAACACAGACTCTGTACCTCCCATTAATGACTCAAACTCAGGCTCTTCATTGAACCCTGGGGAAAAGTTAATGATTTTGAAAAAACAAACAATGATAAATTGCACAGACTTGGGAAGTTTAGGAAAAGCACCACAAACCCCTGAAACATCAGGGTCTGTTGTTTACAGAAGCCCTCATACTACTATTTATAATGTAAAGGAATCCCCAAACCAGCCTTCAAATATGGATGCTTTTAAGTTGCCTAATCTAAAAGCAAATTTATTGAGCAGATACAAGACTTCTTTCTCTCCTTCCTTGACATTGGGGGAGCCACAGACTCCTTACTCCCTAATCATGAAAAGGAAGTCTTCTAGTCCCCAGGTTTTTCCCTCATCAAAAAAGCAGTCTTTTACCATACATGAAGAAAAGTCTATATCATCTCATTGCTCCCCAATGAAAAATTCATTTCAGAAGGTGTCACCTTCTATCTTAAAATCCACTGTCAACCTGCAAGAACCTTGGAAGAATGGGAAAATGACACCTCCTTTATGTAAGTGTGGCCGAAGGTCTAAAAGACTTATTGTTTCCAATAATGGACCAAATCATGGCAAAGCCTTCTACAGTTGTCCTGTTGGGAAATACCAAAAGAATAGAAAGAACTGTGGTTATTTTAAATGGGAGCAAACATTTCAAAAGGAGAGAAACAGTGGCATGAATTGCTCTTTACCCTCAATAGGGATCAATTTTAGATCTCCTGGAACTAATAGTTCCTCTAGAAATTCAATCTTTTCTCCTGAAAAATGTTTGATACTCAGGCCATCTATGAGAAGTTGAACATCATCTCTTTTTGTTTGTGTGCCTTGTTTTGCTTTAAATGGGTTTTTAATTTAATGGGTTTTATAAAGGACATTTAGTATTATAGATTATGAGGAAACTCACTGGACATTCTGTTTAAAACTAAAGAAATAAATTTGTGAAGAAATTTGCTTGGAAAGTGCTTAGAAGACCTAACTACAGTCTATAAGTGTTTGTCATTGTGATTATTTTTTTAAGAAAAAAATTAATTTTATATTATTCCAGATAGTCTGGACTTTAGTCATGAACATTAACTGGACTTCAGTTGCCACTTTATCCTATGGTCATTAGTTCTTCAATACTGTACCTATTTCTTTTTTCTATAAGATTTCTCAAATTTAAAGTAGAATAATGTCTAAACACATGCTTCTTTATGCTTTTTTTTTTGCACCAACTCTTCAGCTAATTATTATGTCATTGTCATGAAAAATCCTAAATGAAATTTTTTATAGAATATTTTTGTAGTGTATATATATATATATATGTATATAGGTGTGTGTGTGTGTATATATATATATACACCTATATGTATTTAACAAATGATGTGCTGGGACTGTAAACCCTATTAAAATTGAAATAGAGCTTGAAACAGTAATTTTTAAATTATTGAATAAAAGAATGCTTATTTTGTTTCCATTCAGTGATTTTTTTTTTACATTTAATCATTTATAATCCTATGACTGATTTGGTTTTTTTTTTAAGTTCTATGAGCTAGCTATTTAGTATTTAAAAGAATAAGTGTCTGAAGAACCCAATTGACTTATAAATCTATATATCTTATTTGAATTACAATTCAAATCATGTGTGGGGTGTGTGTATGTGTGAGACAGATCAATTTTCTTACTATTAAACATTTTTGGTCGGTGTGATCAGAAATAACTGAAGAAACAAAGGTTTGAGCTTCCAAGAATATTGATTTGCTAATCAATGGAAGCTAATTGAATAACAAATTGGAACCAGGACTCTATAGTTTGACACTGGGCCCCAAAACAGGAAAAGAAATATTTCTGTGTATTAAAAGAAAAGAATAGGATATAAACCAGTATACAAGATTAGGTAATCTGATTTCTAATTGAAGGAAAGATGATAGATTTTCCAAGAAAGGAATAATGACTTTTGGATAGGTTGGGAGGGAGGGATTAGGTTTTGTGGTTTTTCCTTTACCAGAATTGAGTGTAGCAGATTAATTGCAACCACCTCCATTTATGGTAAGCTATTTTATTATGGATTAAAATATCTATTTTCCCATGAGTGATTTGCAGAAAAACAAAATGGAGGATAATATATTTGGCAGCACATGATGGAGTAATTTTTTATGAGATGGAATTCAAAGAGTTCTCTTAATTCTCACATCAAACCAATTCCATTCATTCTTTTTCTTCACCTTATCATTATTTTCATGATTATTTCCTATCTTCTTAGCTATACTACAAGATCTTTAAGGACAGGAATTATGCCTCATACATCTTTGCTTATGCTGCTACTTAGATCTGGTTCCTTATACACACTCAATATTGAATAGTTATTTTAAATGCTTGAAATTCCAAAATTCATTACTACCCAGATTCCCAGGACTTAAAGCACATAGTAAGCTCTTTACAGATGCTTATTGACAGACTGACAAATCACAGAGTCAATTATAGAATATTTTATTTTGCTTCAGAATTCTACCATGTAACATTGCCACCACATGGTTTATGAAACCGTGAATCCATGAACATCTATTATGCATTTATTTCTTCTTTAGGATTTAAGTTCCAGAAAATATCCAAGTTTTACAGATGATATAGTAATATGTAAACAAATAAAACTAGACTTTTCCCCATTCTTTCTTCCGTAATTCATTTCTTTTTATCTTTCCACTGATGGTCTTTGGCAACTCATCAACAAATTCCACCTATTGATATCAAAGTGGAAAAGTATTATTCTAGTGTTTTGTTCCCAATAACTAAAATTAATTGTACTAAGAAACTTTCATATATGGTATGAATGGTTGAATCAAGGTCCTAAATGCTTAATTCTAGAGGAGAAGAACACATAACTTGGAGTGAAACCTGGGTTCAAATTCCAATTCTAATATTGTCTGACCATTTTGATTCACTGAGCTTTGGTTTCCTCATCTGTAAAAATGAGGAAAATTAGACTGACTCCCATTTATGTAGTTCTTTAAAGTTCTCAGAGCATTTTACTCATCCCATTTGGGGTTTTCTTAGCAAAGATATTGCAGTGGTTTGCCATTTCTTTCTCCAGTTCATTTTACAAATGAAGAAACTGAGGCAAACAGAGTGAAATGACTTGCCCAGGGTCACAAAGCTAGTTAGTATCCGAGGCTAAATTTGAATTAGGTCTTCCTGACTCCAGGCCTAGTGTTCTATCTACTAGGCCAATATTTAAACATACAGCTTATTTAAAAACAAATAAAAAACAACTCCTCTCTCCAAAGACCATGAGACAGAACATCAAGTAGGCCTTCAATTCAAATACTTGCCTTTCTAGGATATTTGTATGGTGCTGTAGTTCTTTTAACATGTTCCTGAAGCTCATTTTTAATTTTTTCTGGATCATGTGACTTAAAGTCAGACTTGAGAATCACAAAGGCCTTTACTACCTAAAAAAAAAAAAGTTTTAAGAACCAGGTAATCTGTTGGGTATTTGTGAACCTGCCTTGAGTTTATCATATTTTCATTGTCTAACCACAAAATGTAACCATCAAATGGGAGAGGAATTGTGATTTTCTAGTTCCCTTTAGTAAATTCTGCTTAAACGGCTATAATTCATTGAAAAGTGTGTTGTTTGACAATTAGCTGCAGAGTTAAGGTGATGTTATTCTTTTACCTCTCCTCTGATTTGGTCTGGACTACTGACCACTGCTGACTCCAGAACAGCTGGGTGCTCAGCCAGAGCACTTTCTACTTCAAAAGGACCGATTCGATATCTGAAAAGCAAAGTATTTGGTAGCACTTGATATACTGTCTAGGGGAGTTGTAGATTTATTTCTGGATAATAAATGTTTGGTCTAAGTGGAACACATAGAACAGAAAGGAAAATTACCCAGAGGATAAGATAATATCATCTGCTCTTCCAACAAACCAGATATATCCATCTTCATCCATATACCCTCTGTCACCAGTAATGTAGAAATCCCCACAGACCACTGAGGCTGTTTTAAAAGGTTCTCCCTGGCAAACATTAAATAGGTATTGTATTAATATAACTGTTGGGTTTGGGTGGGTTTTAAAATATTCACAAAAGGTGGGGGAGGTGGGGAGCTTGATCCATTCAAGATATCTCTGACAAGAAAATACAAATGATTGGCAAAAGTTAGCTTGTAAAACAGAAATGAATCCCTGCATATTAACTCCAACCTCAAATTATAGAGAATGAAATGGAAAAGGGAGAACTCTGAAAAAAATGCAAGGATTGTTGATAAACATATCTTCATTTTAAAGCATTTGGGAAGATTAATTATCAATAAGACTAAATGCTTAGTACAACAGGTCAGATTAGGCCTTTACTGGGAGAAATTTTAAAAGGTTTTCACCATGGCAGGGAAAGTCGAAACAAGTTTCTGCCTTAAGAGGATATTAAGGAGGCAAAAAGCAGCTAGAAATAGGATCAGAAGGTAAGCATTAATTGGAAGCAATCCCAGTCAGGGAAGGCCTATAGAAAGAGGTTCATTAAACAATTTGATAAGAGGGAAGTTAGCAGCAAGGATACTTGAGTGGTAGTAATCTTACTCTATTTTGTCATGTTAATAAATGAAGTAGAGCTTAACCAAAATGTGCTTTAATGCAGTGAACTTGGCTTTAGTAGTTGAATGCATCATCTAGACTTCACTTTACTATGCTTTGCAATAAGCAAAATGAAGTTCCCTAACACTATCAAATCAGCCAACAGTAATTTGTTTTATGTCTGTTTATCCCAGGCACTGGGCTAGATCCTGGTTAGCAGAGAAGAGGGTTCCCGGTTAACCAGGCATGTAGAAAAGTCCTCCATGCTGGTAGCCTAGGTGTCATCCTTGACTCGTCAGCTTCTTACCTTCTTTATCTAATTTGTCATCAGGGCTTGTCAACATCTCTCCAATATTCCCCCTTCTCTGACAGCATCTCCCGCCTGGACTGTGGTTCCTGCTGGTTGATCTGCCTGCTAATTCCTCCTCCAGCCAGCCACTTTTCCTAAAGCACTAGTCCAACTATGTACCACCACTCTCCTGTCCCCCACCTTGCACCTACTCCCACCAAATAAAACCCATTGCTTTCCTATGACTTCTAGGATTAAATACAAAATTCTTCCTTTTTGACATTTCAAGTCCTTCATACCCCAAACCCTGCCCTCCCCTTCCTTAGACCTTACTTTGATCCTGTGACACCCACTTCCTGGCTAGTCCACAAACTCTAGATTCTCAACTCCTGGTATTTTCTCTGGCTGTTCCCCATGCCTGGAATGCTTCCCTCATCTTCATATTTTTTCTTCCCATCTCTTTAGTCCCAACTAAAACCCCAACTCCTGGGAAGCCTTTCCTAACTGTTCTTAATTCCTCTTTATCCTGCAGGTAGCTTATTTGTGTGTGCTTGTTTTCTTATCCCCTCATTAGTTTGTGACCTTACTGAGGGCAAGGACTGTCTTGCCTTTTCTTTTTGTATCCCTAGCATTGAGCACAGTACCTGGTGCTTTATAATACTTATTGATTGACTTATTGACTAAGAAGAAAAATTATCAGAGATATTAATTCCAGAGTCATTGTGATATGTATTCTCTAAGAGCCTTTCTGTTCAAATTACTTTCAGACTATGACAGCAGTGTGAAATCTTGTAGCCATCTGCAGTATTTCATTGGATTTGAGTCAGATGACTTGGAATCAAATAATGGCTCTGCTGCTAATTACCACTTGAGCAAGTCACAGTGTCTCTATTGCTCATTGTCTTTAGACTATGAAATGAGATTGGATATGATGACCTCTAAGGTCCCTCCCAGCTTTAAATCTTATCTAATGATTCATAGCTGCTAAAACATGCCAAAAAACTCTCATTCTTAGTATTAAAGGACAGAAATATGGTGAATTCTACCCATCAATCCTGTGACTGGAATCATCAATAGACAATAATAAAACTAATTTGAGTGTCCTCTAATAGCTTCTTAGCCAAACAACAGAAAAAAAAATGGGCCCACATAATTATAGAACATTGAAGTTGAAGCAAAAATTCCTTCATTTTGCTGCTGAAGAAACAGGGGGAAAAAATTTGTTCTACTTAGTGACAGAACCTGGGTCAGAACCCAGGTCTATCAGACCCTAGCCCTGTGCTCTTCACTCCACAGTCTCCATCATCCACAAACTAGATCTTTAACCTCCGAAGACTTGACTATATATTGTAATCATGTTAATTAAATTCAATCAATAATATTCTCAACTCTCCAAATAACCTCTTAATTTTTTAACTTAGCCCATGTCATATTCTTACTACTTGTATATAACCCATAAAGATATTTGTTACTTTAAAATGAAAATGCAGTACATCAATTACCCTCAGATTTAGCTAATTTCTAAATACTACTAATTCCCAGCAGAGGCAGTGAATATTGGGAATAGTGGGGAAGGATAAATCAAGGGCAATTAAATTAAAATACAAATTGATCATTTAAATACCAATGATATCAAAGCACTTGTCAATACCATATCAAAACTTGAAGATTCAGGATGTTAGAAATTACCTATTCTAATCCTTTCATTTTATAAAACAATCAAGTTCCAAGAGGAGAAGTAATTTGCCCAAGGTCACTTGTAGGCAGCACAGCAGAGGTTAGAACCCCTGTCTCCTGAAACCTAGGTTATGTGGTGCATATTACTGCACTACACACATTGAGATGCATATTACAAATAGTTGAGATAGCCCACATGATAATAGTTAGCATTTCTATAGTTCTTTTAGGTTTGCAAAACATTTTATAAATGTCTCAGGCTCAAGTGTGAAATGCACATTATACTAATAAGATATCATTATTAATATTTACATTGTTTTAAGTAATTAGACATTGAAAAATATTAAAATCATTGAATAAAATATTCCTTACAACATAACCAGCAAATAAACCAAGTGGTTGATTAGGTCGGATGCGGATGCCAATAGTTCCTTCTTCTTTAGGGGGCAAGATGCTGCCATTTTCATCTACAATCTTGAACAAAATAGAATGGTTTGTTAGTTTAATAGTAATATAAATTATTACATTTTAAGCCCCTTTTGCTTTAAACCCTATGAATATTATGGACTAGGGAACAAAGTCCTTCAGAGGCCCAAAGTGTTCAACTGTGCTACAGGAAGGAAGGCTGGGTTCCATCTGGTTCCCTCAAACCTATTTTCAGCTGCTGGGATTGTGAGAAAGAGAGTGGATAGGGAAGGGATGAGGGAGAGAGATGTGCCTGCTGGGAGAATAGGCAGGGGAAAGTGAACAGCAATGACAGATGACCCTGATACTTTATAACATATCACTCCAAATTTCCCAAGACTTTGGAGAGAATTTCCCTTTCCCATTCTCATCCCTTAGTTTAACTGCCTGAGCAATGAATGTATTCTGTTCTCCATCATTTAATTCAGACGAGACAAGATTAGAATTATAACAAAATTGGAGGAAAAAATGGAAAAGTGAAGGGCATGTTGTAAGAAAACTGAGTATTCAGTTTGGAACTGAGTGGGAGTTAGGAATATAGGATATGCATGGTGGAGTAGTAGATAAAAACAGAATCTCAGATTTGGAAGGAAATTAAATGGTCACCCAGTTCAACTTATACCCAAACAAGAATCCTCTCTAACATACCTGATAAAGTAGTCAGCCAGCCTTTGTGTGAAGGCTTCCAATGAGGGGGAACTCAACATCTCCTAAGACATCTTATTCATTGATACTTATTAGGTGAAGTTGAAAAGGCAGGCTAGGCCCAAATGATGGAGAAGCTTAAATGCCAGGCAAACAAGTTTGGCCTAGGCTATGTTCCTTTTGACGGTAATGTTCACTCCAAAATATCAAAATTTACGTCATGCTATATGACTTACATTCTATTAACTAGAGGCTCAGTCAGCATTAACTGACTCAATTCCCAAACATACATTTCATATTCTCATCCCCGTGTCTTTGTAGATTTCAGTTCACTAATACTTTTCCTTCTCCCCTCCATTAGTCTATTCATTCTTCAAAACTAATTTGTAAACCCCATAAAACCAGTTATCACTATTTGTTATACCTCCTTTTTTTGACCAAAAATAAAATAATCTGTTTTGATCACCCACCTTAACGACCATATTATAGAGATTGTGATACTCAGTAGTAAGAATTATTACAAAAGAAGGGTTAAATTTAGTTTCTGTGCTGCTTTGTTATGCATTCTTCAGTAAATGTGCCAACCTTAACATCAAAAGCTGGAGAAGGCTTTCCCATTGAACCATATTTAATCTTCATTCCTTTGAAAGTCCCACAGATTAGCACCTATATTTTTAAAAAAGTAAAAAAAAGGGACAATCTTCACAATGTTAATTGGTACTTAACCTATGTGTGTCTTGATACTCCCACTCCATGTCCCTTTTAAAAATACACTATTTCATCATTATGTGAGGTTTCTAGAAACATGAACTGCTTGTTTTTCTCTAAAGCAAATTAGAAAAAAACAATTTTCTCACATTTTAAATAGATGTTTTTCATTCAAAAATATTTCTGACTACAATATTTTATATAATGTTTTGCTTTAGACTTTTTTATGTTTCTAGTGCCTTATAAAAGCTAAATTTCCTTAGTTTTGAGACCAATTTCTCTTCCTATCCTTTAAGAGATTTCATAGATAAATTTAGATCTCATTTTTTTCCTCGAGAACTTATAGTCTGGTAAAGTCTAAATTCTATAAGGCAAGGGTCATCTATTAGCTAGGTGCCTCTGTGAAGAATGCAGTGGGCCTCAAGTCAGGAAGTTCCAAGTTCAAATCCAACCCCACTTGCCAGCTGTGTGACCCTGGGTATCTCTTCACCTCAAATTCCTTATCTGTAAAATGAAGATCATAATAGCATCTACCTCCCAGGGCAGTTGTGAGGATTGTAAAGCTTTTAGCACATAGAAGTCTCTTAATAAATGTTAGCCATAATTATTTATTGTTATTATTAAACTCTGCATCTTCTCCAGAATTTGTACTGTTGTGTGTAACCATCTCCCCGGCCCCCCATCCCATGTAAATCTGGGTACCGTCTCTGTCTGTCCATATCCCTCATAGATATCGAGCCCAGTCTTGTTTTTCCACTGTTCAGACACTTCAGGATTGATTGGCTCTCCTGCACTCACACAGTGCTTTAGACTTTTGAATTTATAACTTCATCAAAAGAAGATGGATGAGAATTGGAGGGGGGGAAATGGAATTAAAATTATTTTTATGCATTTTCAAAACAAGGCATATCATCTCCCTCCCTCAAATAATAACTTTAAAATAAAACCCAAATGCCAAATTAAGTACTTTTAGGACTTTGAAGTAAATAACAAATCACAATTACTTAACAAAGAAATGGCAGGTCATAAAAGAAAAAAATAGAGGTTGTAAATTCAGGACAAAACATTTACCAAACCACTCTGTTTAGTGAAACCTTTAGTAAAATAAATCCAAGCATTCAACATTGATTAGGTCCTTATTGTATACACCACCATTCTTGTCTATAGGAATCATTAGTTTCTCTGAATCAAGTGGTCTAGTATCTTCTATTTATTTGGCAGGCAAAAACCCCTTCTTATATAATCTTAGTGTAAGTTGTATAAAATGCATTGTGGTCCCTGCTATGTCTCTTTTAGGAAAAATGGGGACCATTATTTCAGTGGCCTGTTTCTCAACCCATTTGATGGTTTAAGCCTTGTTGGGTATTTGCTCACCACTTACCTGGAATCCCATTTTAGCACAAGCATCCGATAAGCAGTTGGAGCTGAACAGAAGACTGTAATGGGAAATCTGGATAGGGTCTAGAATACAGAATGAGAAAGAACCATAAAACTTCAACTTTTATAAATATTTAAGTAGTTGTTTTATGCATGACATGGGACAGCTCAAAAGCTTGTTTAAAGGCAGATCATAGTCTGATGTATTGAAAAGAAGAACCCAGGGAATTAGAAGGAAAAGAAATAAGAATTTACAAATATTATTTATTTCATTCTCACAACAATCCTGTGAGATATTTTCATTTCCATTTTACAGTTAAGGAAACCAAGGCAGAAAGAGGTTATATGACTTGGCCTGTGTTCACACAGATATTAAGCATCTGAGATCAAATTTCAATTCAGGTCTTCAGAAGATCTGAGTTTTGGTGCCATCTGCTTCCCAAAAAACAAGTTAGACAATCCTAGTCAAGACAGGTGGACTTTTGTTTCTTCATCTTCAAAAGGAGGGACTTGGACTTGATGATCCCTAAGATTCCTTTTCAGTCCTACTAGTCTATGATTCTAGGTTGTAAGCTTATTTAAGAGATGAGATGTGTTGTACGAATGCCAACAGCAGGAGGGAAATACCCTGGGGATTCTGAACATCCCTGGGGCATTTACTTCACAAATCTGAATTGCCTAGCTCTCATAGAACAAAGCCAGGCAGCTGATCTCTGAGGCACCTTGCATCCCTGGCATGCTCCAAGTCTTTCTTTTTTCATTAACCTTACTTTTAAAACGGAGGCTGGCTCAAAACGGGGCATATATCGTACAAACACACAAGCTCCTAAACTCCATGGAGAAAAAACGCTACTCCAAGCTGATTTTGCCCAGCCTGTGTCTGATGTATTCCACATTATGTCAGATGTTGTCAAATCCAGCCAGTACCTGAGAAAATAAAAAGAGCATTTTGTACTTTGAGGGGAAGGCCAGAAAAGTGAACAAAATGATGTCATCTGTTTTTGTTGTTTAGATAATGCTCCAATCCACAGAAGAATGAAGTACCTTCCATTTGTAGATAATCCTAAACCATAACTGCTGTGAGTATGTTTTGTCATTTTAGGAGAGCCAGTGGTCCCACTAGTAAAGAAGATGGTCATTGTTTCATTGTGTCTGGTCTTCACACAGCTATGGTCATCACTTGCATTCCTGAAAAGAATAGTGAAAATAAGTCTGTAGCTTCAGTTTGGGAAATCTTTATTTAATCAAGATGAAAACTCCCCCATTCCATATTTTTAAGCTATCTTTTCTCATCTTTTCTCATCTAACTGACTTGGGTTAATATCTCAAGGACTGAACTCTTTAGCTTTGTATCATACAAGGGAATGGTTTTATATGTGCTTGAAATCTTAAATATTAATTAAATAAAAATCAAACACAAATGTTCTGTCCTTTTTTCTTTGAGCCTACTGGCCTTTTCCATATCTTCTAACCACTCTCTGACCTTATAATAATGTCTGTCCTTCATTTTCAAAGAAGACCATAACATCTGGGAGGTGATGCCATGATAAGCACATGAATTGGATTTGAGTGAGGGGGTGCTATGCTAAGTCACCAGCCTCACTTTCTCCTCCAGAATCATTTGGATTCAGTGGCCAGATATGAATCAGGATGACTGGAGATGGCCCTGATGCAGGGCAGTGAGGATTATGTGACTTGCCCAAAGTCACACGGTTAGTAAGTGGCAAGTGTCTGAGTCTGGATTCAAACTCCATCCTCCTGAATCCAAGGCCAGTGCTCTATCCTAGCTGCCCATCTGACTCCATAATAAATTGCTTGCCCCTGCCCCTCTCCTCTCCCCACTATTGAGGGTCTAGAACATCTTTGGAGTAAGGACCTCCTCAAAATCACACTTTAATAAATCATCATAACATGGAGGTGACCCTGGATTCATGAAGGCTATATTAATAGAATGTAAGTTCCTGTAAATCCTACTATGCTAAAAGGCTTTGAAAGGATATAAAGATAGAGAAGTTGTTATTATAGTGTTGTTGTTATTATTATCATTATTAGTTTTATACTTGGTCTCTCTATCTTACTCAGGCTGGTAGTACAGTTTTGACCTGGTCTGGTCCTTCCATTCTTAGATAGCTAGGTGATTCCCCGGGTCTTGAGGACTCAACCAAAAATGGTGCTAAACTCAGTGAAGACAACCCAATCAATTTTGTCCATTGTAGCTCAGAAGTCCTAAGCTCAACTGATTTACCAACATTCAACTCTCCAGAAGCAAGGATTATGGGCATATGCTATCATACCTGGTTGTAGATAGAAAATTCTAAAAAGAATTGTGTAAGATCCTCTAAGCAATCCAATATGTATTGATGCTCAATAGCTTTTATATGAAGGTATATATAAGGGTTGATAGGGGAAAAGTATGTTAGAAGCATGGAACTGATAAAATGATATCATTTTTTGTCAAATAATTCACAGTCAAAACCTCCACTCCCCCCCAAAGGAATTATATGCCATATATAGAATATTTAAAGTTGAGGTTATAAAACAAATGATAAAAATAACTTGCAAAGTAGAGAAACCTCATCAAAAACATGCTATCTATAAATACTTGATTGTCCCAATCAGTATCCCAATCCCTCAAGCCCTTCTACAGACTAGAGACAGGAGTTTTAAACTTGAGATTCATGAACTTGGTTTTTTATTTGTTTGCTTTTTTTTTTGTTTGTTTTTGCAAGGCAATGGGGTTAAGTGATTTGCCCAAGATCACACAACTAGATAATTATTAAGTGTCTGAGGCCATATTTGAACTCAGGTCCTCCTGACTCCAGGGCCAGTGCTCTATCCACTACACCACCTAGCTACCCCATTGTTTTTAAAAATAATAACTATACTAAAAAAAAAACTATATTTCAACATAATTGATTTCCTGTGTAATACCATGTACTTAAAAAAACATTCTGAGAAGGTATCATAAGCTTCACCAAACTGTCAAAGGGATCTAGAACATACCACAAAGTTCAAAACTCCTGATTAGGAATAAGCAACAAATGCAATCTCAAAGGCACATATTGCAGAGTTCAAATGTGGGGATACCTTACTAGATCCTTCTTATCTCTCTCTCCCTCCCTCCCTCCCTCTCTCTCTCTCTCTCTCTCTCTCACACACACACACACACACACACACACACACAGACACACACACACAGAACTATCAGACATCAACTCTGCCCAATCATATAAAAAAGATGTGAGCAAACCTGCACAAAGCCCAGTTACTCTCATATCCTCAAGAGTTTCTTATGGCAAAGAACTAAGATAGATCCAAATTCCCTGCCAAGGAGGAGAAGGGTGCTTAGTGGAGAAGGGAGTGGAAAGTCAAAGAATGAGGAGAGAAACCAGAGAACAGTGACTGTGAGAAAAGTCTGAGTAAAAAGCCTAGTTCACAAGAAGAAAATATAGTTCTTATGAGATGAAAGGAAGAATAAGAAAAAAACTAAAAGACATCAAAGCACCATAAACAAATATACTATAAAGGAAAATGAACTAAAATTCTCTAGTGGGGGGGAAAAGTCCTATGGATTCCCCAGGCATCAAAGAACAACAGTAAGAAACTCTAGAATAGTTCAACAGGGAAATAGCACTTTTAAAAAAGATATTAAGATTAAAATCAGTTCTTTCAACACAACTCAGCATAATCTATTAAAAAACAACCAACAGAAAAGGGAAAAAAATTTAAGCCATAATGGTTAATCTTTCCAAAGAAAAAGAATATCTAAAAAAGAGAATGACAGTTTTGAAACAAAAATACAGAAGTAGAACATAATTTATTGAAAGAAAAATAAAAGAAAATTATTATTTTTTTTCGATAAGTGGCTTGCCCAAGGCCACACAGCTAGGTAATTATTAAGAGTCTGAGGCCGTATTTGAACTCAGGTACTCCTGGGCTGGTGCTCTATCCACTGCGCCACCTAGCCGCCCAAGAAAATTATTTTAAAAGAACAAATGAATCCTATAAAAACCAAATTTATTGATTTTGAAAATAATATGCAGAGATAAAGGTCTCAGAAGAAAATCATGACCTCAAAACCGTATGGCAGAAATAATGTAAATAAATTGCCCAGAACCTTTGAATAGAGATAATATAGTGACAACAGATTGAATTCATAGATTACTGTCAAAGAAAAAACCCACACTCAAAATTCTAAGGCATGTAGTGATTAAATTTCATAATTTTAACAATAAAGCAACTAGGAGGAAGACCTTCAGTAAGGGATCATTAATTTTAAACACCCCATGATAACCATCCTTATAAATGAAAAAAGTTGAACTTTTGATGAAATAGCATTTTAAAAAAATTAAACAATGGATGGGCAGAATATTTAACCGTTTAAAGAAAAAAATTAACTTACTGATAAAGAATAAAGATCATGGAGGGGTGGCTAGATGGCTCAGTGGATAAAGCACAGGCACTGGAGTCAGGAGTACCTGGGTTCAAATCCGGTCTCAGACCCTTAATAATTACCTAGCTGTATGGCCTGGGGCAAGCCACTTAACCCCATTTGCCTTGCAAAAAAAAAAAAACCAAACCTAAAAAAAAAGAATAAAGATCAGGGGTCAAGAAGACTCTGAAGAACTAAAGATTCAAGAGGAGCTTAAAGCATCAAGAGAAACTCATAAGAACTCATCTGTATGAGAAGTATGACAGGGGAAATTAGAAAGTAGAGAGAAAGGAGGTGAAAAATATAGGGGAACTACTGATTGAATAAACATGTAAAAGAAAATTAATAAAACAACATACCAAAACTCAAAGAGCAATTAAATCTTTTGCTATGCAAATTATTCTCAGAAACACACTATTAATTTTTTGAAAGACAAAGATTATGTACTAATACTTAAAACAGGCAGAAATAAAATTTGAAAAAGAATTAAAGGCCAATATCATTAATTAATACTAATATAATTTTTTAAAAAGTAGCAAAAAAGCTACAAAAATATATATGCATAAAATTATTCCTTACAAACTGAATTTTTATCAGGGATCTAAGGATGAATCACAATTAGGAAACCCATCAACCTAATGTCAAAAAATAAAAGACCCTAAAAGTTATATTGTGTCAACAGATTCAGAAATAGCTTTTGACAAAGTACAAATGTAAATTAAAAACTCTAAAAAGCACGGATTATAATAGGGCAGTTTAAATAAAAATAAGTATTTTAGAACCAAAAACGCTATGAAAAAATACTAGAAATTCATCTATTACATACAGAGTGAAACAAGTAATCCCCCTTTGCTCACTATTATTTCACATAATTCTAAGAGTTAGTAATATCAATAATATAAGAATTTAAAGCATAAATGTTGGCAAAAAAGAGGGAGAACAAATTCATTTTTCATGATATCATGATTTATTTAGAAAACCCCAGAGAATCAGCATAGAAACTAGAACAGTTAAAGGGATAATAGTAACTTAGAGCTAGAGCTGGAAGATCTATCAGATTTAGTATTAGAGTTAGCGACTGATGGCATAGAGTTGGGGTACTGGATGTTTTATGCCTTTAAAAAACATTCTTCTGAGAAAAAGTTCCAAAGTTTCACCAGACTGACAAAGGGGTCCATGATACAGAAAAAAAGTTAAGAACCCCTCCTCTAACAACTGGTTCACCAGAAATATATCTGGCCTTTGAATGAATGGAGTCCTACATCTTAAATTAAAAGGATGATTTGATGTTTCCATTCTCTTGCCACTAGATGGCTGTCTTGTTACCTGTTAAGATAAGTAGAGTACTATCTTCCCTTTAGATCTTGATGTATTCTTTTGGGTATTTTGCTTAAGTTGTACAAGTTAGTTTTGTAAAAGCCATAGATACTCACTTCATCATTTCTCTGAGGTTTCCCCACCCCTCCCTAGGCTTCTCAGAAACAATTAACTTGGACTTCAGAATTGAACACTTATGGGCAATGGAATCCACTGTTACAGCACAAGTATCATTGGTAATAATGCATTTTGCCATCGAAGTTTGCAGCCTATATAACAGGTCATTTTCAGTCAGCTGAATGGTTCCAGGAATTAAGACAGTGCCTAAAGAAAAGGGAAATATTTAACTTTTACCTTTCCATATTTGTAAAGATTACATAGATTACATACCCCTTTCTTAACTGCATTGGGTTGATTGTTTTTATCAAGTTCTAACAACAAGGCTCTCTTACTTGATTATTTTGCTATTGTATCAAATGTGAGTCCAAAGACTTAGACCCTCTTGTCATCATACAATCACAGGATTTAGAACTGAAAGGGACCTATTGATTTTAGTCCCTCATTTTAAAAATGAGAAAACTGAGGTCCAGAGAAGGGTATTGAGTGAGAAAGGAGCCTACACTTGTGGACTACTGCTTTTATTAAGAACTTAAAAGGATTTCAGTCTTAAAGTTCAGGTCCCACTAGATTATAATTATTAACAAAATCTTGCTAAATGTGATAAAATAGACACTTAACTGTTTTGTCATTGGTAGAGTTTTCTTCATATAGCCAAAAAGTTTTAGGAATTGGTGAATGGTCATGAAGGATTTAGTCAAGGGAGTAGAAATAGGGTGGTTTACAGAAAAGAGAGTTATACTAAAAATCAAGAGGTTTGGGTTATATTCCTAGTTCTTCCAAACAACTCAGCTGGGTGACCTTAGTCACATCACTTCACTTGCTTTTATCATCTGCAAAATAAATCAGGCACTATTGTTCTATTAGAAACCAGGAGGGACGGGATTTCAGGGAAATCTGGAGGGATTTGCATGAACTGATGCTGAGTGAGATGAGCAGAACCAGAAAAACACTGTACACCCTAACAGCAACATGGGAGTGATGTTCAACCTTGAAGGACTCACTTATTCCATCAGTGCAACAACCGGCAACAATTTTGGGCTGTCTGCAAAGGAGAGTACCATCTGTATCCAGATAAGGAGCTTTGGAGTTTGAACAAAGTTCAAGGACTATTCCCTTTAATTTAGAAAAAAACCAGATATCTTATTGTCTAATCTTGTTACCTCTTAGACTTCTCTTCTCTTTAAGGATATGATTTCTCTCACATCACACCCAATTTGGATCAAGGTACAACATGGAAACAAAATAAAGACTGAAAGAGTGCTATCTGGGGGGGGGAGGGAAGCAAGATTGGAGGAAAATTATAAAACTCAATATCTTTAATAAAAATAAATTAAAAAAAATAAATCAGGAATCTTAATCTAGGGGACCAGAAACCCTCAAGAGGCCAAGGGATACACTTCAATGGGTCCATAAACTTGAATGGAAAAAAAAATCATATCTATTTTCATTAGCCTCAAACTAAAATTTAGCATTTCTTGGAATTATTTTAAAAATTTCTTCTGAGAAGGGGTCCATTAGCTTCACCAGACTATCAAAGAGGTCCATGGCACTCAAAAAGGTAAAAGCCCTTTCATTACAGGATCTTTAACCCTCAATTCACGTGTAACATTCATTCTATGAAGTTTTTCAATAAAGCCCTGTAATCTAGGGGTAAGAATAATATATATAATATATATAGTTAGTTAGTTAGTTAGTTAGTCAGTCAGTTAGTTAGTTAGTTTAGAGGCCTGGCTTCTATTTTTCTATTTTAACAGATTGTGAGGTGCCTTTGGACATTGCTGCTCAATAATTACCAACTGAATGAACTTGAAATTTTTTTTTAGGTTTTTGCAAGGCAATGGGGTTAAGTGGTTGCCTAAGGCCACACAGCTAGGTAATTATTAAGTGTTTGAGGCTGGATTTGAATTCAGGTACTGCTGACTCTCGGGCTGGTACTCTATACACTGCGCCACCTTAGCCACCCCAAATGAAAATTTTTTAAAAAACTGGTAAATATTACTCAAAATAAGGGACCAATTTTGTCATGATTTGAGGAAGTTGAGTCTTATTGTAATGGAATTTTACCTATAAACACCAAGGAGTTTATAAGTTCAAATACTAAAACACAGATCTGTTTGTAGGTCAACACTTGATCTTGACCTTCACTCATTTAATATATGTATTTCCAACCATTTTAAGAGTCTTTCACTTAAGTGAAGACTTTCCAAATACATTTTCTATTAAGACCAAAAATCCCTGTGGATATTTCATGTTACTGCTAAAGATACATAAAAATCTACGTATAGTGAATAACTACCAGGAAATTAATGAATCAAAGAACAAAGCAGATTAAAAATTAAAAAATAGCTTAGCTTCATTCTTTCATTGAACACAGAGGGAAACCAAGGCCCTCAGACACAAAGCTAACTCAGTCTTCTTTCATTAGTCTCAGTTGTGGTTCTGTTGTGAAGAACAATTTGATTATGATTAGACCTTGATGAGAATTTCTATTCAAATATAAGATAATACGATTTCACAAAATACACATGCACACACACACACACACACACATATATGTAAAATTTGAGTACTTTACATGTTATTATATATAATAAATCAAAAATTCCATTCTAATAAGCAAAAGGTTACAACTGACTACAGAAATGTATATATTAATTTGCTAGTAGTTATTCCCTATTTCTAGGCAGTGGACCAATGTTAGCAATAAGTTTAAAATGTTAAAATTCACATATTTAGTAGTATCTTCCCCATAAGTTTATAACCTCCAGGGGGTAGGGGCAGAGATTGTATATTTGCATTGTTACCCCAGGATAGTTAGGTGGTACAGTGGACAGAATGTTAGACCCAGAGGTTTATCTTACTGAGTTTAAATCTGGCCTCAGACACTTACTAGCTATGTGACTCTGGGCAAGTCACTTAACCCTGTTAGCCTCAGTTTGCTCATCTGTAAAATGGGCTAGATAGGGAAATGGAAAACCACTTCACTATTGTTGTCAAGAAAACCCCAAATGAGGTGACAAAGAGTTGAATACAACTGAAAAAAATGACCAAATAACAATTGTTGCTCTTAATATAGCATGTACTCTAAAAGTAGCTCTTGATTGACAGTATATTTTATTTTTTAAAAAATCAAATATACATTAATTTAGATCATAAAAGTTAGGGACTAAATGAATGCATTACCAACCTGTCCGTAGACATGCCACATTTATTAGCCACCATTCTGGAATTGCAGGTAAAATTACAATTACTCTGTCTCCCTTTCTCAGATCACAGGATTCAATAAGTATATTTGCCACTTTTTTAGACAAAGATCCCAGCTCCTGAAAGTTCCATTTCACTTCCTCTCCGGTATCATTTACCCACCAGAAGGCTGGATTTGATGGTCTCTTTCCAGTCTGGCAGACACAAAAGATTGTATATATGCAGAGAGAGAGAGAGAGAGAGAGAGAGAGAGAGAGAGAGAGAGAGAGAGAGAGAGAGAGAGATATTTGTGTATGTATATATGTATGTATATGCATATATATTATATGATATATTATATATACTATGTATTTTTAAATTAAATGTTTTCAAAATTTAAAACTAAACATCCACAGAAAAGCTGAACTTGTCTGATGACTTCTTTAATTAAATTCATTTCAATGCATAAAAGTATCATAGGAATTTTTCAATCCCATGAAGTCCCCATCAGGACTCTGTCCATTCAATCTCATTCACTTATGTTCATATGGCTCATGGTTCATTTTGGTTCTGCTTTTTTTTTTTGATTTTTGCATTATTTCAAAAAGATCTTTCTAAACTTATTTCTATTCTCATATTTGTTCATCTCAATTGCAATATATTGATCAATATATGGACCTATCAAAATGTACTTGTTCCTTTACCACAATTTCAATGAAAGATGTCATCAACCAAACTAAAAAAAAAACAACCAAATTCCTCAAAAAAAACGCCACTGAGTTTCTTTTTTTTCTTTTCCTTTTGAGGCAACTAAGGTTAAGTGACTTGCTCAGGGTCACACAGTAAGTGTTTCATTCAGGTGCTCCTTCCATTCTTCAGGTCTGGTGCTTTTTCCATTGTACCACCTCTCTGCTCTTCAACACTGGTTTCATTGCTCTTGATGATTTGCCCGTGGCATGGGTGGGAAGTAATAGCATAAAATTGTTTTAATTTTTGACCCTTTGGTTATTAGGGAGGTCAACCATTTTTTCAAGTAATTATTTATAATTTTTATTTCCTCTTTTGAAAATATTGTAATCAAATGTTGAAAGACTAATCATTGCAACAAAAGACCAGTGAAGAATCTTGACAGAGATGATAAACTCAAGGTGTGGAATAAGACATACATTTTTGAACACGATCTCTTTTTTTTTTTTAGGTTATATTTTGCAAGGCAAATGGGGTTAAGTGGCTTGCCCAAGGCCACATGGCTAGGTAATTATTAAGTGTCTGAGACTGGATTTGAGCCCAGGTACTCCTGACTCCAAGGCCGGTGCTTTATCCACTATGCTACCTAGCTTCCCCTGAACATGATCAATAGGTGAATTTTGACTGACTGTATTTCTGTTACAAGGATTTATTTCTATTTTATTCAATTAAGGGAAGGCAGGAAGAATTGGGAGAGAAAGGAGGATTAGTTTGGGGGTTACCAAAATGAAAAAAAAAGTTAAATCCTTTTAAAAAATGCATAGATGAGAGTAGAGGGAATGCTGGTAGAAAACACATACAAGCAGGTCAGCTTTAAGACTAAAATGTTAAATTGTTTATATGTTTAATGAGAAAGACCAGCTATTCATAGTTCAGATTTTCAGTTATCTATAAAAATTATATATTCATATCCTTAGACTATGTATTATACCCCTGTGGCTTTTAAGTGATTATTTATATTTTAGTGGCACTCTAGAACACTCTCTTCCCCAAATTCTCACTCAAAGGTTCCCTGAGAGACCACTAGCTAAATTCAAACTACTCTTTGAGTCTACTATCCTAAAACTACATTAAGTCCCTACCAATGTTTATCCTTCATTCTCAAAGAAGACCATACTGTACTTACCTTTTGATTCACCAAAAGACAATTATTTCAAAACAAAGGCATTTTCTGTAATGTCAAATATTTCTTCTATAAAACTGGGGTATGATTTCCTACAACTATATCCAAAGTTAGTGGAAAGATGAACAAACAAAGTTCATTAGTGGAGAGGCATGCATAGAGAATACTTGTGGCCAAGGCAACTTACACCCTTGCTACTAGAGAAGTCTCCCATGTGTTCTTATGATGGGTTTGTTCTGCTCCTATTAATGTGTAGAATTTCTGTTGAATTCATCCCTGATTAACTTCTTTTCTTCTGTCTTTCTACTACATACTGCATTAAAAATGTTTAATGTAATGCTAATTATATAAAGCTGAACTTGAAGATAATAAATCAGGCACAGGGATATATGTGTTTAAAAGAGAATGTTTCTAATACAAGAGAACTTAAAGGCAAAAACCAAATTGTTTTGTTGTAAAGGAATTTAATGTAGTAGATACATTATTGAAAGTCTCATTCTCAATCCAGAGATGAACTAGAACCCACTCTCAGTAAATGAACTTTCTTGTTCACCTTTTCCTTTGTTTCCCTCCTCTGAATCTTTGGGGGACTTTCTCTGAATCTTTGGGAGCTGATTTGTGTTTTACAGATTACAGTGGGGATTTGTGTTTTACAGATGGTTCAGATGTTTGAAATGGGAATAGATGCATAGGTGGATAGTGCTGGGCCTGGAGTCAGGAAGAATACCTGGCCTCAGATACTTAGAAGCTGTGTGACCCTCAGTAAATTCCTTAACCCTCTTTGCCTCAGTTTCCTCTTCTGTAAAATGATCTGGAGAAGGAAATGACAAACCACTCCAGTATCTTTGCTAAGAAAACTCCAAATGGGATCACAATAGCAATACAAAAGGAATAGAAATAGTTCTCTTCAGTTCTTTGTTTAAAGTATAATTTAGGCATTTGTTAGATTATTTTCTATATAAAGTTGATTATAACTTTTTTTTGGGGGGGAGTTCAGACCTATGATTTATTTATTTCAGAGGCAACTGTTCTGTAATATATAGTCTTAGAGAATTGCCTAAAACATTAAGAGATTAAATGACTTGTCTAGGGACCCAGATTCAGAATGAGGATTTGAACCCAAGTCATCCTAACTCTGAAGTAAGCTTTCTATCCATTATGCAATAGAATTTTTCTAATAAAAATACTTGACATTTATGTTGCTTTTTAAAGTTCACAAAGCACTTTATATACATGATCTCATCTGATCAAACTAATCCTAGGAGGTAGGCATGCTGTTATAATTATCTTCATTTTGTAGATAAAGAAACTGAGGCATAGAGAGGTTGCACATAGCTCTACAATTAGTTAAGTTTCCAAGGTAGGATTCAAACTCAGGTCTTTCCTAACTACAAGACAAAGCTTTAGTGTCACATCTTCTGTGAAACTGATGTGCACCACTCTGAATTTAGGATCTGGTCTTTCTCTGAGATCCTATGATAACACACTACTTAATATTTGGTTAAATCTTTTCTAGTTCTCATATTGTTTCATGTGCCTTAGTCTTGTCTTCTCAACTGGATTACCAATCTATTAAAAAACCTGAGGCACATCTTATACTCTCCAATAACACAGACCAGTTGAGTGCAAAAGATACCCAATACATAATCGTTTGAATTGTTAATACTTATCATCCAAATTATTTAGCCTATCAGCAGTTGAAACAATCTCAGGACTGGAAATTTATGCAATTCACATAAGAACCATTTTAACATAATTATTCACACCCTTCCCTCCATCCCAGAGACCCCATACCTTCTCCATCTTGGCCCAATGATCCAGAACATCTTTGGCAAAGTTGAAATACTCCGGCACCTCTATTTTGAAATCTTGTTTAATAGATTCATAATCTGAAAAGTTCTGAGGAGCTGGTAATCTGTAATCTTTGTGGAATGCTCTCCCAGACACCTTGGGGATCCTCAGCAATTGGGAGCACTGTATTCTGAGCAAAATGTTCATGACAACAAGAGATGGTATTAGTCCAATTGGGTGATTTCGTATTCAGGATGTCTCTGGTGAACCATCGATCTGAAAAGTCAGATGTCATCCACATTCACTTCCTTCCTGAGGACAGACACCCAAAGCAGCTGCTACAGCTTTGACAAATAACTAGAGAAGGCAATGGCAAACCACTCCAGTATCTTTGCCAAGATAACCCCAAATAGGGTCACAAAGTCAGATACACTGAAATGACTCAACAACAAAAACATTCTGCCATAACTTTTACTTTCAATCTGAAGAAATGCCTGAGACTAGCTGTCATATAATCATGGCAGCTTTCCCGTGTGAGTTTCAAAAACAATTTTCCAATATAATGAAAACTTTCAGTGATAGATACCTTAAAAAAGAAACTGAGAATGACACAACATATAATTATGACTGTTATTAAGTATTTATAAGTAGCTGCAAATAATGATAAAGATTTTATAGCTTCATAAGCAACATCATAAGAATATATCTCAAGGTTTTCACATTCAGATTAGTATCCTATACTACTTTCCAGGCCAGGTTTGGACATGTTCATCTTTGACTGAATTTATCTTAGCATTAATGATAGAGCTGTGAAACTATACTTAAACTCTTAAGAACTTTATAGGAAAATCCCCAAAGGAGGATTAGATCCTTAATGGTTCAGGGGGAAGGTAGAAATTATCTGTCAAATTATCTTTGACTCAGTGTTATTACTAGGTCTATATTCCAAAAAGATCATGAAAAAAGGGAAAGGGACCTACAAATACACACACACACACACACACACACACACACACACACACACACACAGACATATTTTGTGGTTGCTGGAAACTATGGGAATGCCTTTCAATTGGGGAATGGATAAACAAGTGGTATATATGATTGTTATGGAATACTTTGTACAGAAATGATGAGCAGATGAATTTCAGAAAAAAATCTGAGACTTACATAAACTGATGCAAACTGAAGTGAGCAGAATCAAGAAACCACTGTACACTTAGTATCAACAACACTTGTGTGACAATCAACTATGAAGGACTTAGCAGTCCCTAGCAAATACAATGATCCAAGGCAATTCCAAAGGACTCATGATAGAAAATGCTATCCGTATCCAGAGAAAAAACTGAGAATCTGAATGTAGATAAAAGTATACTATTTTTCCTTTATTTTTTCATGCTTTTTTCCTTTTGTCCTGTTTCTTCTTTCACAACATGATTAATATGGAAATATATTTCACATAACTGTACATACAACATATCAAATTACTTACCATCTTAGTGAGTGGGAAGGTGAGAGAGTAAAGGGGAAAATTTGGAACAAAAATATTTTTTAAAATGAATGTTACAGTTTGTCTATACATGTAACTGGAAAAAAATACTATTTAAAAAGAAAACATAAGAAATGATTTGTCACTTATTTTGCTGGAGTCTTAAATATAACCCTAAAAATGGAATTTTGAAAGCCTTCAATGAGAGACTAGATTGGTAAGACTAATAATAGTAATCATAAAAATAGAATTACAAATGTTTTGTGCATGTTGTTTCATTTGAGCCTCACAATTCTGTGACATAGTTGCTAATTAACAATGTCAGTTCATGCTTACATAGGTTGGTAAGATTCATAATGCAATTTTCATATAGCCATGGGCAGCTAGGTGGCACAGTGGATAGAGCACTGAACTTGGAGTCAGGAAAGACCTAGTTCAAATCTGTTCTCAGATACTGAATAACTGTGTGAGATCCTGGGTAACCCATGGAACCCTATTTGCTTCAGTTTCCTCATCAATAAAATGAGCTGGAGAAGGAAATGACAAGTCACACCAATTATCTTTACCCAAAAAACCCTAAATAGAGACAGGAAGAGTTGGACATGGCTGAAACAACTAAACAACAACAAATTTCCTATAACTGCTCTGTACTATATCAAAGCTAGTACTTGCATAATGTCAAAAATAACCATGAAATAAATTCATTGTTTTATTTCTCACTATTCTAGATGTTTAGATACCATAGAAAGAGCACAGTAGAATGGAAATAGGACCAACTCTGGAATCAGAGGACCTGGATTCAAATTCTGTCTCTGTGGCTACTACCTATATCCCAGGATAAGTTCCAAGGCATTTAAACTCCCTTGGTCTTATCTATAAAATGAAAGGGTTGCACTAGATATCTTTTCAGGTCCTTTTTAGTTTTTGATCTGTAACTGTGTGAGAAAAAAAAAAGGGTGTGACTGAAGACCAAAGTTCTATTCTTGCTTCCCTTATTAATTTTCTGAGTAGTCTGATAAATCAATGAGCCATTGGTTCTCCCAAGGGAAAATGAAGGTTTGATTAAAAAAATAATAGCTAGCATTTACATGGCACTTTAAGGTCTGCAAAGGACTTTCTGGGTGCTAAATAATTTGATCCTAACAACAACAAAGGAGGTAGATTATTAATCCTCATTTTACAGATGAGGAAACTGAGGTAAGCAAAAATTAGGGGGCTTGTTCAGCTACACTCAGCTGGGAAGTATATGAGGCAGAATTCAAATTCAGGTCTTTATAATTCCAACTTCCTAGTTCTGTGAAAAAATAGAAATGTATATTACCTCTGCTGTTTACTTACATCAACTTTACACTGTAATTGATTTTATGCTATATTGATTTTTATAGTGGTTAGCATGTTCCTGAACTCAATCCATTGCAAAGATACAATCTCTCCCAGGCACAATTGGTGTAAAAATGTAATTGAAAAGGAGTGTTGCTATAGTTCATGCAACTAGACCCTGGGACATGTATGCTCACCAATTTTAACCTTTGAGTTTTGTTTGTTGTCAGTAAACACTAGTTAGTTTAAACACTCAGCCACCTCCCCCCAACCCATTCATCTGTCCTTGCCCATTTTTGTGCTGGATGGTTCTGATTTTTCTAGCCAAGATTACAAGAGAGGGGCATGATCAGCCACATATGAAGGCCAATCTACTTTCCCCAGCTGTAGTTAATCATAAGCTCCTAACCCTTCCCTTCCTGCTTCCTGGCCTTAAGGAGGGAACCAGTCTGAACCAATGTGCTAACAGTTATGTGCATCACTATTAATAAACTGATTATTCTTGGAGAAATATACCTTAATCTCCCCTTGTTTCCTTTTACTTGCCACAGTTCCATGCCACTTGGTTGTCCCCAAGATATCAATACTGTATAACTGGTTGTTATTCAGTTGTTTCAATCGTGTCTGTGTCTTTTTGACCTCATTTGGGGTTTTCTTAGTAAAAATACTAGAGTAGTTTGCCATTTCCTTCTCCACCTCATTTCACAAATGAAAAAATTGAGGCCAACAGGGTTAAATAACTTGTTCAGGGTCACACAAGCTTGTAAGTGTCTGAGGCAAGATGTAAACTCAGGTCCTCCTGACTTAAGAGCTGGCCTCTCTATCTATTGCTCATGATAATCAATTCTCTTCTTTGGGATTTTTTTTTTTTTTGGTGTTAAGATGTTATAAAAAAGTCAAGTTGATATTTCATCAGTTTCCTTGATAGTGCCTACAACCTTTCTTTGAATTTTTCTCTCTAGATGACATGGTATAATAGCAATGGCTCGGAGGGTTAGTGGTTTTTTTTTTTTTGGTTTTTTTGGTTTTTTTGCAAGGCAATGGGGTTAAATGGCTTGCCCAAGGCCACCAGCTAGGTAATTATTAAGTATCTGAGGCCAGATTTGAACTCAGGTACTCCTGACTCCAGGGCTGGTGCTCTATCCACTGTGCCACCTAGCGGCCCCTCAGAGGGTTAGTGTTAAAATATAAGTTAACATTTTCAAATGCTCACAAACTTGGAAAAAAATCCTAAATGATTATGGGATTTTGAATTGAAGGAGACTTTAGCCATCATTTCTATAGAAGAAAACCCTGGAGACAAGAAAAGGCAGTATAAAATCTAGGAAAAGTCATCTAGTACAACTTGGCTGGAACTTGGAAAGGATAGAAGGGAGAAGTAAAAAATCATGGGAGAAGTTATCTATCTTCCTTGTCTTTATTTCCTCTCCTCTCAATCTTTTGCAGTATAACTTCCAAACTCATTACAACAGAAAATCTTCTTTCCCAAATTACTCACGATATCTGAATAATAAAATCTGATGGTCTTTTTTTTTATCTTTGACCCTCTTGACTCCTCTGCAGACCCAACATGGTTGATTATTTCTCTCCTCCCAGACATTCTTCCCTCTCTGAGTTTTTGTGACATTACTCTCTATCAGCTATATAACCTCTCTCTTTTGGTGAGCTCATCTGTTTGGATGGGTTCAATTTTCAAATGCACTATGCAGTTGACTCAGAGATCCAAAGTCCTGGTCTCTCTCCCAGCTGCTTATTAACTATTTTAAACTCCTCTCCTGGAGGTATCTGTTTTTGTTTTGCTTGTTTTTGAAATTGAATCTCCATATTTCACCAGGTGGAAGGTGCAGTGGCTATTGCAGACCCACATGGGCCCCTTCCCTTTACTTATCAGCACAGGAGTTTTGACCTGCTCCTTTTCCTACTTGGACCCTGCTCTTAGAGGCTCACTATATTGGTATCCACTTAGTTTGGACAAATAATTGGTTTTGGTTCACTGCCGTTCAAAATTCCTGAGCTCAAATAGTCTATCAGTATCATCCTTCCCTAGGAAGAGGGATTCTAGGAAGGGATGTCTGTATTCAGTTCCTGTAGACATCTCAGATGCAGCATGTCTAAAATAGAGCTAATTATCTTGCCCTCTCCACACCTCATCTTTCTTCTGAACTTCAGTCAGTTGATAAGCACTGATTAAGTGACTACTAAGTTCAAGGGACCCTGCTAAATATAGGTATACAAAAAAAAATAAAAGACAATACCTGCACTCACTGACTATTGGGGGAGACAATAAACAAACAAATATATCAACAATCTATATCCAGGATAAATAAATAACAGACAGAAAGTATTAGAATTAAGAGAGGTTAGGAAAGGCTTCCTGTAAAAGATGGTATTTTAGTTGGGATTTGAAAGAAGACATGGAAACCAGGAGGTATAAATAAGGAGGGAGAGCATTCCAGGTTGTCCAAGAGGACAATCAGTGAAAATGCCTGGAAATAAGAGACAGATTATCCTTTTTTTGGTGGAACAGCAGGGAGGTTGGTATCAGTAGGTTGAAGAGTATGTGGGGAGATGTAATGTGTAAGAAGACTGAAATGGAGTGGAGAATGTTATGAAGGTCTTTGAAAATCAAAAGATGATTTTGAATTTGATCTTGGAAGTAAACTGGGAGTCACTGAAGTTTATTAAGTAGGACATGGTTGGACCTGCACTTTTAGGAAAATCACTGGGAACTGAATGGAGGGTGGGTTGATGTGAGGAGAAATCTGAGGCAGGAAGACCCTATTTATGTCTAATTATGTTCAAGTTGTCACTGTTCTTCCTACCTAGGTTTAAAATTTTCACTCTTCCTCACTCCACAAGCAGTTATCAAATCTTATCACTTCTACCTCTATATCTCCCTTTTCCTCTGTTCACTCAGCTACCACTCTAATTCAGGTCTTCATCACTTCTTGATTGAACTATTGAAATAGCTTCCTAATTGCTCTTCCTGTCTCAGATTTCTTATCATTCCACAGTGATTCTTCTATAAAACATGTCACTACCCTTCACAAGTTATGGTGACTCATTACCTCTAGTATCAATTGTTAACTCCTCTGTTTGTCATTTAATGCTCTTTACAACCAGGTTTGAAACCACTCCTTACAGTCTTATTTCACACTGTTTCTCTTCACACACATTGGTCCAGTCTTCATAGTCCCACATTCAATTCCAAGTCCTCTTTCTGAATCTTTGTAGGTAGATGGGTGGAGGTAAGAAGGAAATACATTTGATGCAAGTCCAATTAGTTGCTTAGTACTATCTATTCTACTCTTGCTAACATATTTTATATCAATCTTCTCCTTTTCATTTTTATTGCCAGTATCTTAAGGTATCGATATCATTAGTACTTTAATCTTATTTATTTAGCAATCTGATAATGCTATTCCATTAATTAAACTTTTCATGGTCTTCTTAATAGAATCCAAATTTCTTAGCCTAGCATTCATGACTTTCCACAATTTGGGTTCAATCTTCTCTTATTTCACCATCCTTTACCTTTTTTTCCTCTGAAATATAATCTAGTGGTCTCCAAAGTGGGAGCCTGTGGCTTTAACATCTAAAGGTGACCCAACTGGAGGATCGTAAGAGAGGTCATATTCAGGGTTGTGGACTTGATTGCAAGACATGTTAAATATTCAATGTCAGCATTTATATCTTGTATTACAAATTCAGGAGGTAAGGAGGTATAATCAAGGCATTTCCAATCAGTTACTTGATTTATTTTTTAGTTGATTGTCTAGACTTTTAAAAAAAGTATTAATAATGAAGATTGAATGTCTTCTTTTCCCCACAAAGAGCAGGCTGCTAAACATTCACTACACCACTGCTTTTCTCAAAGTCTCTATGATAGCCAATTGCAGAGCTCATCTACCACACAACTATATTACTCCTTTCACACATCATGGCCTGACACTCACACATTTGAGTCCCTTCTGCTGATAGTGTCCTGTGGCTGGGCAAGCTCCCAGCATCTCCTGCTCCATTGTGCTCTTTAGGGTGATAATAACCTCAGCTTGGGCATCTGTAGCCAATTTGATGAGGAATGGGAGTGTTGTACGGTGTCATCTATAAAGAATTATGACAAGCCATCTCAAAAAATTACAACTCAAAGACTCCACATTAAGCAAAGGGCATTGATTTATGGGAGGAATGACATACTTCCCAGGGGATTCTGCTCCCCAGGGGAGATAGGGTGCTGAACTGGGTGAAACTAGGGGCTTTTATAAGGCAAGAAGGACAGTGTTTCTAACAGATATGTTCATTTTGCAGTACTGGGAGGAGTTTGTTGCTATGAGGGGACCTTATAGCTGTGGTGGAACTGCACATGTTGTTATCCAGAATGCATATAGAAAATCCCTCTTAGGGGGTATTAATGTATGATAATGATATTACAATTAACATCATCATGCGTTCACCTAAAGGATAGCAAAGAAAGGCAGTGGGCATATGTTGCTCTAGGGAAAGTCCCTTCTTTGTTTTTTGGGTCAGATTTCCTGGTCCACATCCCCATGGTACTGTTTTATTATTGACTAATCTAAATAGAAATTAGTTCAGGTGTGCTTGCTATTCTTTTCAGAAGGACACTATGGGGATGTTAGGGAATTGAGACTGTGGATTGGCTAGCCCAAACATGAGTTAGGTTAAAGGTGAACCTTTTAATTCTAGTGGGTCCCCATGAAGGAGTTAGGAGATTAGGTTTAGAGTATCAGCTAGGATCCCATCAAATTCACTCCCTTCCCAAGCAATCCACATCTGATACCCAGATCAGTTCCTGGTGCCCCTCAACAGGCCAGGCTCTGCATTTAGAGCAGTGGTCAGTAAGAATGCCACTTTCCTTTAATTTGAGGGGGGGGGGGATAAGAGTGAGTCATACCAGGTGAGCAGGAGTGGATGGGTTTCTATCTGTATTGCAGAATTCATTGTATTATCTTTTCCCCAAATCATTCTTCTCATAAATTACTTCATTTTTATATAGGCCATCACCATCCTTCCAATCACCCAGCGTCAAAACCTTGCCTTCAACCAGGATTCCTCAGTCTCACCACACATCCTGTCAGTTGCCCAGTCTTATCATTGCTGCTCCCACAACACTTACATTTGTCCTCTTCTCTTTGCTCACATGGCCACTGCAGTTCAGATTCTTATCATCTTTTAGCTGGTCTATTGCAATGATCACCTAATGGAGCTTTCTTGAAGTCTCTTCTCACTCCAAACTGTTGACAAAACGATTTTCCTAAAGCATAAATCTGTCTCTATTACCATGATCCACTTTCAAGGTCTGGTGAAAACTATAGACCCTCTCCTCAGGCTAATGTTTTCAGGTGCATGAAATAAAATACAGAAGATTACAGTGGAAACCAATTATTCTAAAATATTTATTAAAACATAAAAAAAATTCAGAGACTACAAGAACACTTAATGAATTTAGGATCAAATATTATTATTTTTTTAGTTTCTCATCCTTTTAAAATTTATGTAAGACATAATGCATATAATCATTAGTTATATAATTTATAAATCAATCAATCTAGCTAATTGGACCACTATCTTCTATAACTATTTATAAGACTTTTCTCATCTCTTTGCTCATATTAATTTCATTGCTCCTATATCACCAAATACAAACTTATTGATCACTACCCACCTTTCAGGATTTAGTTCAAATGCCACCTCCTTCCTGGAAACTTTTCTCAATTCTCCTAGTTGGAAATGACCTTTCCTTTCTCTAAACTTTAGCAGATATAAATGGATTGTGTAATTCTTATGTAACACTCTCATAAAAGGTGTTGTGAAAGCAGAACTTTAATAACTGTCCAGGAGCATTAAGTCAATAATAAGCTCATCTGAGTACCTTGCTTGGTTTCAGACACTGTTCTACAAATTACAGTTATTTGAGAACATTTTTTGTTTCAACTAAACTCTCTTCTTTGAAGTGGGTATCTACCTCAGGAATAATAAAGAGTATGTCTTGAAGTTGGGAAGATCTAGGTTCAAGTCTTGGTTCTTAACTAGGCTGGCTGTGTTCAGTGCTCCCCAAATAACACTCTAAAACTTAGGCTCTGCCCTAGTAGAGGGAGCTTCCTCGGGGGGAATTCCTTATACCAAAAGAGAAGCAGATCCAGACCTTCCTCTACCCTAATCTCCAAGAAATGCCTAGAATGTTGGTTTGAATATAAGAAGAACTTAATAAATGTTTGTTGAATGTAGAGGGTTTTAGGGACATGTGAGAAAATATTGGGAAATATAGACATTTCATGGAACAATGGTTAAGATTATTTTTCATTCTATTAATGAAAATGCCTCAACATATTTTCAGCCTTTATCTCAATGCTGTGATTCTATATTGTTAAAAAATGCCAAAGATCTGTGATTTTGTCACAGCAAATTCTCCCATCCAGGGAGATAAGAGGACCTCTAGAATCTCTTCCAGGTCTAAGTATTTGAGCCCAATTTTATAAGATGTAGTATTAGTCAATCCACAAGCATTTATGAAAAAGCATACTGAATGTTGTTAGGCACTGTGGGAGACACCAGGAATACTAACACAGAAGAAAGCCATACCCTTCCAAGGGCTTACATTCTATTAGGAGGATATAGCATATTCACAAATAGTAAATACAAAAATAAATACAGTGATTTTGGAGGCCAGGAGCAGCTAGCAAGTGAGATGCCTCTTGAAGGGGGTCCAGTACTGGCACACAGGCTGAGCTTGGGAGGAAGCTCAGGGTTCTCAGAGACAGAACCAAAGGAGAATGTGTGAAAAACTACAGAGGTGGGACATGTAATGATCATGGAGTGTGCAAGGAGGAATATTGTGTAATCAACCTGATTGAAGGAACCAGATATTAAAGGACTTTAAGTGCCTGCGGAGGGAATCTAGCTGGTACTGGGAAGAGAGCACTGGGCTTGGAATCAGGAACACTCCTCTTCTAAGTTCTAATACAGCCTCAGACACTTATTAGCTTTGTGAGCCTGGGCATTCCATTTAACCCTATTTGCCTCAGTTTCTTCATTTGTACAATGAGCTGAAGAAGGAAATGGTGAACCATTTCAGTATCTCTGCCAGTAATCCCAATGCCACCAAAGAGTCACACACTGAAACAACTGAAAAACAACAAGAAATGCCTGAAGAGTTTATATTTTATCCTAGAGGAAACAGAAATCCCTCATGTTCCCTGAGCATCAGACACCATATTATGGGGGTCTGCTGGGGATCTGCCTGAAGTACACAAGGTTACAAATAATAAGTGTCAGAGATGGGATTTGAATTCATGTCTTCCTGACACTAAATTGGTTATGGTTCTTGTCCTTTGTCCTCAAAGAGACCCAAAGTGGCATCACTATGTTGGGGTCAAGGTAAGGATCAGACCAATACAATTTGGAAGGTTCAACCACAGGTTAGGCACAAACAGTCCTTATTGAACATGTCTCTAAATTTGTTCATCTCATGTTTCTTTTGAGTTAGTGCAATTCTGCTTTGCTCAAAGAGCACAGAAATTTTTTTGATGTATACACCATGTCCTGTGTCAGCCTCTCCCAACACCCAATTGATTCTAAAACTCTTCAGAGAAATCTAGAGAATGTGAACTGATGCTGAGTGAGATGAGCAGAACCAGAAGAACATTGTATACCCTAACAGCAACATGGGAGTGATGGTCAACCTTAATGGACTTGCTATTACCAACAGGGCAACAATCAGGCACAATTTTGGGATATCTGTGATGGAGAATACCATCTATTTCATAAGAAAGAATTCTGGAGTTTGAATAAAGACCAGGCTATTACTTTTAATTTAAAAAAAAATGTTATCTTATGTAATTTTGCTGTATCTCATACTGTATGTTTCTTCCTTAAGGATATGATTTCTCTCTCATCACATTCAACTTAGATCAATGCATACCATGAATCAGGGCAGTGTTGTTGGCTCCCATGCTTTTTTGGCATGATATTTTCAACAATGTTGTCAGATGTCTTCAACAAGAATAAAAATGGCATCAAGGCCAATGATGACAAATTATTTAACCTGCAAAGTCAACAAGCCAAGACTGAAGTGGAGGGAGAATTGATGCATGATTTTTTATTTGCAGTTGATTGAACACTCAAATCAGCCTCTGAGGCTGAGATACAACAAAATATGGATCAATTCTCTTTAGTAATTTTTGCTACACAATTAACTCCAAGAAAATAAAAGTTCTCTACTAGCCAACAATACATCATCCATTTGTGGAAAGAATTGGCCATTATCCAGAACCCATGCAAGCATGCCATTTCACTGACATGCAATACTGATGAACTTCTTCAGAAAACCAAATTTTATCTTGATCTTTCACATGTCCTCATGACTGATAGTATCAAAAGCCTTTCCTCGATTGAAGAATGTTGTATTCTGCTCCTGGTATTTCACCTGAAATTTTTGGGCAGCAAACAGCATATCAATCTTTCTTGAACCCTTTCTAAAACCACACTGGCTCTATCTAAGCTATCAATCTAATCAATATATCATGAGTTCTCTACCTGATTCTTCATATTAATTCTTCACGGATAAACAGTAGTGGGAGTCTTGAATAGCCAGAACATTTATATACATACCACCTAAAAGTCGTTTTCTACCTGCCCCAGCTTCACAATTTGGGACCACTGGACCTGGTAACCTATTTCTCATTCAGAAAGTGCTGTTCATTACTAACAGCCACACAAATGAAAGGGAGTTGGACCAAAAGACTTCTCAGATCTCTTTCAGCCCTAAAGTTATCAAGATCACAGATAAGTTAAAAGTGACTGAGTCAGTAGTGAAATCCAAGGTTTCCATTTCTCAGGAATCTCTCCTCTGGAGCTGCAAGGAATGGGAAGTGGGTTGGTTTGTGCATCATTTCAGTGAGGAAAGAAGGAAGTGGGCAGGTTTGACCACAGTGGGGGACCAATGAGAGGATAGTGAGCTTTTAAAAAGCCATTTTTGGGTTGTGGGAAATCTGGAACACTATTTCATGGTTGCTGGAGCTGTGAACTTATCCAGCCTTTCTGGAGAGTAATTTGAAACTATACCCAAAGGGCAACAAAAATGTGCATACTCTTTGATCCAGCAATACCACTACTGGGTCTATACCCTGAAGAGATGATAAAAAAGGGCAAAAACATCACTTGCACAAAAATATTCATAGCAGCCCTGTTTGTAGTAGCAAAGAATTGGAAATGAAGCAAATGTCCTTAAATTGGGGAATGGCTTAGCCAACTGTGGTGTATTTATGTCATGGAATACTATTGTTCTGTTAGAAACCAGGAGGGACAGGATTTCAGGGAAGACTGGGAGGGATTTGCATGAATTGATGCTGAGCAAGATGAGCAGAACCAGAAAAACACTGTACACCCTAACAGCAACATGGGGGTGATACTTAACCTTGATCGACTCACTCATTCCATCAGTGCAACAATCAGGGACAATTTAAGGCTGTCTGCAATGGAGAGTGCCACCTGTATCCAGAGAAACAATTGAAATTTGAGCAAAGACCAAGGACTAGTACCTTTAATTTAGGGGAAAAAAACCCAGATATCTTATTGTCTGATCTTGCTATCTCTTATACTTTTATGTTTCTTCCTTAAGGATATGATTTCGTCTCTCATCACATTCGATTTGGATCAATGTACACCGTGGAAACAATGTAAAGACTGGCAAATTGCCTTCTGTCGGGGGTGGCGGGGGGGGGGGGGGGGAGTAAGATTAGGGGAAAAATTGTAAAACTCAAAATAAACAAAATCTTTATAATTAAAAAAAGAGACATAACAGAAGCATTTCCAAATTTCCTTTTTTAATCAAATTCCCTCTCTGACCCCTGTTGATGTAATGACTCAGAGGGACACCTGCCTCATTTCTACGAGTCTGAATGCAATTTATCCTTTTCAATGCAGTTTATCTTATTATTATTCCTTCGTCTTTTTTTTTTTTGTTTTTCTTAACTAGTCTCCCAATTATAATTTGCTTCTCTGGTCTTTTCAATAGGATTGTTTGGAAGTATTTTATTTCATTGAAGGTCCTCTGTAAAAATAAAAATAAAAATAAAAATAAAAATAAAAATAAAAATAAAAATAAAAATAAAAATAAAAATAAAAATAAAAATAAAAATAAAAATCCCTTCTTCCTGGTGAGCCAGAGATCACCAAGTCCTGCAAGGAGCCCCGAGTCACGCCTGGTAAAGGATAGAATGAAGGGCAAATCAAAAGGGGACAAGGGAGGGTTTAGGGACATATGATCCAATAAAACAGTCGAACTCTGTGTCGTAAAAGTCTAGCCCCGCCCCATCCTCCTCCTTTGCCAACCAGGGTCTTCCCGCAAACTGGATTCTTCCACCTGCACTCGGAGAGTGTCGAGGCGGGGGAGGGGGAGGGGGAGGGAGGACCGGAAAGGGGCGTTTGCGTGGGGTCGACGTCATAATCCTGCGCCCCGACCTAGGGGGCGAACACGTGGTTTGGAATTGGTCCCGCGTGCTTTTCTTCCTTCCCGTCCCTCACAGTCCTCTTCTCCAACGTCCCCCCCCCCCTTCTTCACGATGGCCGCAACAGCGGAGCAGCCCCCGCAGACGGGCGGCGTGAAACGACGGGGAAAGGCTCAGTACATCCAGGCCAAGAGGGCCCGGCGAGGGGGCGGCGGCCCGAGGCAGCTGGAGCCCGGGCTGCAGGGCATCCTCATCACCTGCAACATGAACGAGCGCAAGTGCGTGGAGGAGGCCTACAGCCTGCTCAACGAGTACGGGGACGACCTGTACGGGCCCGAGAAGGTAAAGGGCTGTGGAAGGCGCCCCCGGAGCCCCGCCTCCTTCCCCGGGGACCCCCGCCCTACGGGGCAGCCGAGGCGGAGCGGGGCCCTGGCCCCGCTCCGCCCCCCCCCCCCCGCGATATTTGAAGCATCTTTTAAAGCAACAAAAATTAGCGTAGAGTGTGGCGGATGCCTATAGACAAAGGTAAAGGTGTTCCAAAAGTCGCGGTGTGCTTCTACACACCAGTGACAAGTATCCAAACAGCCGGAGTGTGCTTGTATTTATGTGGAGACACATGTGAGGCTTTCCAAAGGCCTAGTGAAGGAGCATGGCTGTACACCTGTGGGAGGGGCCAAAAGTTCTCTTTTACATTCATACATGTGTGTGCCTACTGCTGGTGCTAAGGTTTTCACCTCCTAGCGTGTGTGGATGTACTACATGTGAATTTTTGTACATATATGTACGTGTATCAGGGTTGTTTAAGGTGGTTGTTGGGCCTTTGTTCTTGAATAAGACCATCAGGATGGTGATGCTGTGACATGGACGTGAATTGGATTTGAGTGAGGTATTATGTTCTCTGGAGCCATGTGGGACCAGTGACTAGAGATGATTCAGGGCCTGGATGTAGTGGAAGACCTTGGCCTTCTAGCAGGTCTCTCTTTGCCTAAGCAAACACTGATTAGGTCCATCAGACAAGAAAGAAATTAAAAGCATAAAGGGAGGTAAAGAGGAGATATTGTGACATAATGGTTTACTTAGAAAATCATCAGATATTGATTGAGACAGTAAATTGCTTTAGTAAAGTTGTAGGTTATAAAGTATACTCCAAATAAATATTAATTCTGTAAAATAACAAGATATAGTAATAATAATAAAAAAGCAATAACCCTAGTGTATATTGTACATATTTGTGGGGTCTTTTTTTGCAAGGCAGTGGGGTTAAGTGACTTGCCCAGGGTCACATAGCTAGGTAATAATTAAGTGTCTGAGACTGGATTTGAACTCATATTTTCCTGCCTCCAGGGCCAGTGTTCTACTCACTGTACCATTTAGCTGCCCCCATATGGAGTTTTCAGAAAACCTTATATGTATTGTATTCAAAAGTGTGCTTGGCATGTGTATATATATGTATACATGTATTTATACACATATGTATCTGCAGAGTGTTAAAGTCATAGTGTACATGTATATTTATTTAACCAGCTATAGAGTGTTTTCCAAAAGTCTTGTGAGTATATTTCTAAATCTACATATCTATGAGATGTTTCAAAAGTCTTAGTGGATATATATGGGTGTACATACATGTACATGTATGGTAATCCAAAATTCTTAGTGTTTTAATATTTGTGCCTATGTGTATGTAAATAAATGTCAGCATGTACATTCATGTATGTACAGACTGCTAAAAAGGCTCAGCATACATATGTGTCATGCTTCAAAGTTTTAGTAAGTATTTACATACATATTGCAACACATGCACATATAAGTACATCTTGTTCCGAAGTCTTAGCATATGTGTATATGCTAAGGGGGCAGCAAAGTGGGGCAGTGGATAGAGCACTGAGTCTATAGTCAGGAAGATCTGAGTTCAAATGGGGCTTGAGATACTAGGCAAGTCATTTAGCTTATGTTTTCTCAACAATGATGATGATGATGATGATGATGATGATAATAGAATTTGTGTCTTAGTTTTTGTAAGGATCAAATGAGTAAATATCTGTAAAAAATGCTTAGCATAGTATCTGGCACTATTCAATCTCTTCATGATCCCATTTGCAGTTTTCTTGGCAAAGTTACTGGAGATCTTCAGATCATTTTACAGATGAGAAAACTGAGGCAAAGAGGGTAAAGTGACTCCTCCAGAGTCACACAGCTATTAAGTGTCTAAGGTTGTATTTAAATTTAGATCTTCCTAGTCTGAATCTGACACTCTATCCATTATGGTGCCACCTATCTACCTATATATTAAGCTTTAAGCTGTGCTGACTGTTGTGACATTGTGAGTGAAGGAAAAGAGGACCATGTAATAAGGTATCAGTATATATGTACAAACATACATAGATATCTTAGGTATATATTGTAAGTCATATGGTATACACGTATATTTCTTTTTTCTTTTTTTTTTTTAGGTTTTTTGCAAGGCAAATGGGGTTAAGTGGCTTGCCCAAGGCCACACAGCTAGGTAATTATTAAGTGTCTGAGACCGGATTTGAACCCAGGTACTCCTGACTCCAGGACCTGTGCTTTATCCACTACGCCACCTAGCCGCCCCTTACACGTATATTTCTTTTCTCTGTTTTTATATATATGTATACGTACATGTGTATCTATATCCATACATGCATCTATCTCTCTAGAACAAGTCACTTTTCCATTGTTGAGCAGATAAGGTGTTTTTTTCAGGATCATTACCTTTCCTGGATCTGAAGGCCTTAAAGAGAGGAAAGTGACTTAACCAATAAATACTCTTGGAGTAATTTACTTAGCTGATTATCTAGACATGTCTTCACCTACAGGGGTATCCCCAGTAGTACCCAGATCCTGTTTTTAGTTTCTCCATTAGTGAATGCTATAAATAGTTGTTTTTAGGAGGTTAAATTAACTTCTGGAACCCTAGAACACCTACTTTTTACAAAAGAAAATAGGATCCTAAACAGTATGTATATATATATATATATATATATATATATATATATATATATATATATATATATATATATATTTTATAAAAGGGAGTACATATGTCCTGGTAAAATAAAACTCCATGACTGTAAAAATCTTTGAAATTTTGAGGGAAATGACAATGGTTGGGGCAGTGTGTAGGTATGTATTCTACAGTTGAAAGAGTAGGACAGGCAATATGTTAAGTCTCTACATAGGCTAAGTAGAATTCCTCACACCAGCAATAAAAATTTTATTGTGGGCAACTTACTATATACTATCCAGGATTTTCTGTGCATATTTAATTACTCCTTTTACATCTGTGCTGATACCTTTATTTAAGCTTTTCAACTTATTGACAGTTTGTAGACAAAGAAAAGCAACCATCTGGAAGTGAGGAGGAAGAGGAAGATGATGCAGAAGCTGCCTTGAAGAAGGAAGTCAGTGAGATTCAGGCCTCCACAGAATTGAGATTAAGACGATTCCAGTCATTGGAAAGTGGAGCAAATAATGTGGTCTTCATTAGAACGCTTGGCATAGGTATGTAAATCTCAGAATCCTCAGTGTAGCAGATTTACATTAGTTCACTATATTGACTTGCATACAGAATATAAGTGCTTCAATGTTAACACCTAAAATAACTCCATAACTTGAATATGATGACTTGACCAATGATATGAACACATCATTTTTTTTAAAGAAAAGTTTATATCACAAACGAGTGATTTATTTTTTTTTTTTTACTCAATGATACTATGGCAGTGTAATTATGTGATAATACTAGTGGATGATATGTATCTACATAAACATAAAAATATTTACCAGGATAGATATAAAAGTTTTCCTGGCTTTCACAAAAGTTTTCACCAGAATAGCTGTAGTGATATAGAAAAGTAACATTTCTTAGGATAGTATCTAAAATACTCAAACCTTAAGGTCTGTGCTAAATTATGTGGTTGAGTTAAAAAAGGAAAAATCAAGATGGTTTAGGTAAAATTTCTAAAATATATAAAAATTCATTGTTTTTTCATAATTTTTTTTCTTTTCTCTGTGAAGAACCTGAGAAACTTGTACACCATATTCTAAAGGATATGTACACAACCAAGAAGAAGAAAACGCGGGTTATTTTACGCATGTTGCCCATATCTGGCTCATGTAAAGCTTTCTTAGAAGATATGAAAAAATATGCTGAAACCTTCTTGGAACCTTGGTTTAAAGCACCAAATAAAGGGACATTCCAGATTATTTACAAAGCACGAAATAATAGTCACATGAGCAGAGAAGAAGTTATTAAAGAGCTAGCAGGTATGTTTCAGGTTACATGGAGACATAATAACAGCTGTGGTATAATAAGGTGCTTTGGAAAGAGGTCTGAAGTTGAGGAGCTGGGTTTCAGTCCCAGTTCTGCCAGTTTTTTTTTTTTTAACCTTGGGCAAGACATTTAACACACTTTGAGTCTGTTTCTTCAACTTGATGAGATGGACTAGATATTTCATAAGATCTCTTCTAAATCTATAATACTACAATATGAATCTATGACAACTGGTCACATTTTCAAGATCTGAAGCATTCTCCCCCACCCCCTCACCCCCTTCCCTCCCATGAAAGCTTTTACTTACTCAATTAGGTGTTCATTGGATGACAGATTTAGAGCTGGATGAGACCCTAGAATTCATGGAGACAAGCTCCTTTATTTTACAGGTGGTTTTGGGAAACAAAACTCCAGACTCAGGAACCTGAGGTTCAGTGACTGACTTATCCAGGGTCAGTCACATGGCTGGTATCATTCCAAGGTGGGATTCAAACCCAGGTCTTTCATTGCAAGTCCAACACTTGTGCCCACCATACCAGACTGATTCTTTAATAAATCTATTTAGACATATTTAAAATATATTGTAATAATCCTGGAAATTCTGATTTAAAAAAAATTGTGTACACTATATCAGGTTTACTTTTTCTAGGTTACTTAGATGAACTTTTTCAAAGTTAAAAGAGAGTTTAATTTGAATTTTTATTCCAACAAACCAGAAATACAAAAGGGGGTAGATGGAACAGCTTAAGCCTGTTATGTTCACAAAGATAATGATTATCCTTCTCAGCCTAAGTACTTTGTTCATCTCTTTTTTTCTTACAGGCATAGTGGGTTGCCTCAATCCTGAAAATAAGGTGGATCTTAGTAATCCCCAGTACACCATCATGGTTGAGATCATTAAGGCTGTCTGCTGCCTGAGTGTTGTCAAAGATTACATGTTGTTCCGAAAATACAACCTTCAAGAAGTGGTCAAGAGTAACAGAGAGGGGTCTCAACCAAACCCTAGCCAGGATGCATCTGTAAGAAATGGAAACAATGCAAAACTGGAATTTGGAAACACAGACAAGGAGAATCTCAAGTCAAATGAAAGTGACTCCGCAAAAGAAAAAAATAATCCCCAGGTGATGATAGAGGGTAAAAAAGAGGAGGGGCTGCTTTCTGAGTCCCAGGTGGAAAGTGAGAAAGGAGCCAAATCTGAAAATGGAAACCAAATTATAGAAGGTTCTAAATCAAATGAAAGTGACCCCATCTTGGAAAAAAATTAGTCAGTTGACACAGGAAGCAGTAACTCAAGAGGCATATTCCAAAGATGGGCACAAAGTAGCTATCCCAAGTTGAGAATGTTATTGCATAATGAAACTTGCTCTGGAGGCAAGTTTAAAGTTTTTCAAAGTTATGGAAGTATTAGAAATACAATGCCATATTTCACTGGCAGCTCCACTGGTGGACAGAATAGTGTGGTCATCTTCCCCACAGGGAGTGATTAATTGGTTAAATTACTTATTTACTTCCAAAGTCATTTTTCTTCATCTTCTAGACTGGAAATAGCTTGGGGAGAGCATCCTAAAATCCCTAAAAGATCACAGGATTTTAGTTTTTATATCACTGTTTAAAGACAGGACGTTTAAACAAGTTAGAACTTTTCATGTATGAACAAATTTTAACTTAGAAGTTGTTAGTTTCTTAGACTATCTGCTTTTTCAGGATTTTGGTGAAATAATTTGAAGGAAAAATTTATGCACATTATTAGCAGTATCACTTGGGGAAATAGGGGGAAAATGCTTTTTATATAAAGTTCCAGCTGATGCCCAGCTTCAAGGAAGAAGGTACTTTAATGATGTAGAAAGCATGGGTTTCAGGATCCCTTAGGACTTAAAGACAGATGAGCATAGAAAGTTAGCCACATCCAGCTAGAATGTCCTTTATCTATTATATGTTGCAATGAAGTTGGGTCCTCTTTATATGCTAATTTTTGAGAGCTTCTCTAGAAAGACTCCCCCCCCCCCCCAATTTTCAAGAGTCTTAGATCTTCTTTCATATTTATTTTTGGTTTTGGTACTATCTGAATGTGACATATTTTTCATAAGCAACTCTTCCCCAATTAGTCATTGGTACTGTATCAAACTTTGTGCTAAACTGAGTTAGTTCATTTAAAGGTTTGTTTTCAATTGTATAAACTATTTTCTCACACTGACATTTCACTTTTAAATGTCAAAATTTTATGTTGCAAATTGATTGGTTCTTTAACCTCTGATAAGCTCTGATTATCTTACCATGTAGAAAGAAGGTAAACTCTGTGTGTCTTAAGGTAATGTTTTGTTAATGTTAACTATCATTTTTAAATGTCTTCAAGGCACAATTCTTTTCCTTATCATTTTGTTTAAATTCTTGACTGTAATCCATAAGATACTGTTTGCTTTTCATTGATACTTTTTCAGAAGTGTAAAAGTAAATTTCCCCTATAAAAACCAAAGTTTCATCTGCTTTTTGGGGGGGGTGGCTCCTTATGGGAAGGGGATAGATTTAGAACATGAGAGAGGGGCATAGGTGCAGTGTATAGAGCATTGGGCCTGGAGTTGGAAAGATCTGAGTTAAAATCCAGCAAACTCCATATCTTTGCCAAGAAAACCCCATGGACAAAATACACCTGGTTGTGAAGATCACGTTCAGACACAACTGAACAACTCAATGATAATAACAAAGAGCATGGGCTCTTAGAATAAATATAACTGTCAACAAAACTGGGACCTTCCTCATTTGAATGTGATGGTCATCTTTGATTCTTAAAGGCTATACTCATAGATCATAAATGTTGTTAGGTCTTACCAGGGTGAATAGACCCAGCAGTGATCTAGGATTGGCAGACTAGCCTACCCCATGTGTGGACATGTTACTGGAAGAATAATTTGTTTTTTTTAGCTATAACAACCTCCAAGGATGATGTAGTTAATCATCTGTACCATGTAATGGAATGTCTTTCCCTACTCCAAGGAAATCAAAAATTCTTGAAATAGATATGAAATTGTATGGAAACTTAATCACTCTATAAAAATTAAGTGTAGTGTTCCTTTTATAAAGCCATGAATCTTCAACAAAGTTAATCATCCCTAATCTATTTTGTAAATAGGGATATTTTAATAGTGAATTTTCTTTAAATCAAAATATCTTTTCTTGAAGTTCTTTTACAAACCATAAAATAAACTAACAGAACAATGTAACAAAGCTAAAATAATTTTGATGAAAATCGTACTTAAAAGGGAGCTGAATTCAGATTAGGTAGAGTGACAAGTATTGCTTATGGCGAATAGATAATAAAACAGACCTCTCTCCTGAGGAGTATGGGTAGGGGAACTGTGGTCATATGGTTGCTGTATCTGTTGGTTTTGATTAATTGGTGTAAAATAAAAGCTATCAAGGGTTCATATTTTTTAAAGCTTGCTAAAATCTATTCTTTGAAACTAATGATCTTTTAAAACGTATTATTTTGCCAATTTAAAAAAATAAGCCTAACCAAATAAAATATAAAAAGAATGGAAGGACATGGTTTTTCTCCCTGAAACATTTATTTTTAGCTAATAAGGCACAAGATCGTTGAAGTACAGTTTCATGTTTTCATCTCTAAAGACAAAAAGATCATTTCCCAAATATTTTTGGACTGTCTTAGAGCTTTAAAAAAGATAGGAAAAACAAGAATTTAATATTTGAGTTTTTCAACCGGAAACCCCCCCCCAACATTGTATAGTACTGTGATTTGATAGTAGCCAGTGACTAGATTATGATTAAGATTAGCAAAGGTAAAAACTGATAAAAGAATGCCATGTGAGTACATAAGGAGCATTTCTGTATTTTGGTCAGGTTAAGCTCGTCCCCACTCTTGGTCCCTTAGTACATTTCGTTTTATTTTCCCAGTGATGGTCTTTGGTAGCTCTTGAACAAATTCAACCTAGTAGAGAGAAGCATACCACAAAACCATTAATAGAATCTTTTCCTTGACCCTGTGTGATATGTAATATCTATTACTCTAAAATATACCAGTTTCTATTTTAGATTCATAGAATTTAAGACTTGAGAGTCTATCAACACTAGGTGTTCTTAACCTTGGTTCTATAAACTTTTTATGTTTTGATAACTTTTAATATAATGTTTCCATAATAATCCATTGTATTTTATGCACTTAAAATATCCTGAGAAGAAGCCCATAGTAGGCTTCAGCTGTCATCCCCAATTTTCACAGAAAAGGGTGAGAAGCTTTGATCTAGTCCAGCCCTGTCATTTTCAGTTGTGCAACTAGCCTAATAGAAGGAAGTGATTTCTTAATTCACGTAGAATGAAGCAAAATTTATGGACAGTAGGATAAATTTAAGTATTGGTGAGTGGTGGGATGGGCAATCCACGTAGAAAGAAGGCACAGTTAAGTTCCCCTGCATTTCTTAGAGACTAGGAGTTCTGTTGTGCTAATGAATTTAGACTAAAGCTTTTTCCTAGACTTGGAGGATTGTCTTTATAAGCAATATCTATCGGACACCAGAGTAGTGACTGATCAAGTGTAATTGGAAAAAAAAATGCCAAGCTGGTGGATGAATTGAATTGACCAATTGTTTCCTATCAACGAAAATCTTATGTACTAGGAGAGATAGTAAATGAATATTAATCATAGAATATTGAATCCTGGAAGGGTCTGTGAGGTTCCAGGTAATTAACTTTTGTTTTTTAGGTTTTTTCAAGGCAAATGGGGTTAAGTGACTTGCCCAAGGCCACACAGCTAGGTAATTATTAAGTGTCTGAGACCAGATTTGAACTCGGGTACTCCTGACTCCAGGGCCATTGCTCTATCCACTGCATCACCTAGCCGCCCCAATAACATTTTTTTAAATTGAAGGTAATAGTCCTTGGTCTTTGTTCAAACTCCATAATTATTTCTCTGGATACAGATGGTATTCTCCATCGCAGATACCCCCAAATTGTGCCTGATTGTTGCACTGATGGAGGAAAGCTTCTATGTCATAAGCATCTCCACAAAAAGATTCCAGTCTTTGTATTATAATACTGTATATTATTGCTTGTAACCCTTAAAATTTGGGAAATTTTCTTGACACATTTGTTATAGTGAGAGTTTAGGAACTAAGAGATTCTATGGCAATATGTCCTCAAAAGCAAATTACCTTTATCTTCTGTGCTTCAGTTTTGGTCATTTGTAAAAATGGCAGTCTGCATTTGAAAAAATTCTCATTGCAAAATGAGGTACTATTTCATACTTGAGAACTATACCAAACCTATATTTTACTAATCAGCAAATCCTTAGAGGGAAGGTAATTTCTGCAAGACAGTTTTCAAAAGGAACATTGTATACATGAAGCAATTAGGAACCTCTTATTAGAAAGTTTTATACAATATGAGGCTTGATAAGTTGAATAAGGAGCAATAATAAGAATAGTTAACATAAATCTCATTTTATACTCACAGCCACCCTGAGAGGTAGTTACTATTATTTATTTATTTCTCTTTTACAGATAAACTCAGGCAAATATTTAAGTGACTTATTGAGTGTCATACAGCTGGTAAGGATCTGAGGATGGATTTCAACTCAGATCTTCTAGTGTCTAGTCTAATACTCCAGCTTCTGCATTACTTTCCTGACTCTTCAGATATATTTCTTAAAAGGTGTCTCTCCTAATGATAAAAGTTAAACTGGGACATACATGACCTTCCAGGGACCTTGTCAACTAAGACCTTTTTAGAATTGCATTATCACTGGACCTTTTTAAAGAGTATCAGCCAGGGACAACTAGGTGGATATGTGACCTTGGGCAAGTCACTTAGTCCCATTACCTTGCTAAAACTAAAACAAAAAAAATAGAATATCAGTTAGCTATGATTTTGAAATGTCTAGGACATCACCTTATTAAATAAATGACAACAACATTGTAAATGAATAGAACAAAACCTGAATGTTATTCAATTTTATTGACCTATCTTAGCCCTGGAGAAGACCTAAGAAAATATACCTTCTTTGTAGAGTTAGGAGACTACGAATGTTTAATATAGCATGTGCTGTCAGATTTGGTAGATATTTGTTAGTTTTACTAAATTGCTTCTTTTCCTTCACTTTGTTACCAATAATGACTCTCTCTCTCTCTCTCTCTCTCTCTCTCTCTCTCTCTTTCTCTTTCTCAGTGAGAAAAGCATTTATATAATGTCTACCATAGGCCAGGCCAGGTGGTTTATAAATATTATCTAATTTGATCCTTGCAATAGTGGCTGTTATTATCCTCCTTTTATAGTTAGGAAAAAAAGTAGTCAAGTAACTTGCCTAGGTCCAGGGTCATAGCACTAGTAAGTGTCTGAGGCTGGATCTGAGCTGAGGTCTTCCAGGTTCTAAGCCCTGCACTTTATCCAGTGTATCACCTAGCTGTTTCTTAAATAGAGAATGGTTAGGAGCGATATATTTGGAAATAAATTGTTTTTGTTTTTTGTTTTTGCAAGGCAATGGGATTAAGTGGCTTGCCCAAGGTCACACAGTTAGGTAATTATTAAGTGCCTGAGGTCACATTTGAACTCAGGTCCTCCTGACTCTAGGCCCAGTGCTCTGTCCACTGTGCCATCTAGCTGCCCCCTGAAATAATTTTTTTAAAAAAAGATCAATAAGATTGGACTACTTTAATTAGATGAGGGTGCTCTTTCAAATTTTCCTTTTAAAAAATTATGAAAGTGGGGGCAGCTAGGTGGTGCAGTGGAGAAAGCACTGGCCCTGGAGTCAGGAGTACCTGGGTTCAAATCCAGTCTCAGACACTTAATAATTACCTAGCTGTGTGGCCTTGGGCAAGCCACTTAACCCCATCTGCCTTGCAACCCCCCCCTCCAAAAAAAATTATGAAAGTGACAAACATCAATGAAAATTAACTTTCAGTTACAAAAACTATCCTTTTTTTCAAAATCCAAATTTAACACAGTCCTTTTATTTTTAGGTACTTGCCTTTCTGGGATATTTGTAGGGTGCAGTTACTTTTTTCACGTGATTCTGAAGCTCTTGAGTCAATGTTTCTGTATTAGCAGATTTAAAGGGGGCAGCTAGGACGATAAAAGCTTTCACCACCTGTAGGAATTCAAATCCACATTTCCCTGTTACAGTGGTTTTCAAACTACAACAAAGAATAACCCCAATTTGGAAAGAGGACTCTTCATTTAGAAGAATTTTAGAGTAGAGTTCCCAGCCAAGCATCTTTGACTGCTTCAGCTTACCTGCCACAAATTGTTTTGTGATTGAAGCTTTCAAAGAATCTCCTGTCTAAAGTCAGACTCCATCAGGGAAGCAAACCCCAAGGTTAGATTCTTAGGCCACACTGGCCTCCTTAGGCCTTGGGTTCCTTACTAGTTATATAGTTCTTTAAGCTTTACCAAGCATTTCTTTAATAAACAGTCCTGTGGAGGAAGGTGGTGTGGGATACACTCCCTCCTCATCTTTGCCTTGAGGCAATCTTTCCCTTCAAGAAGCAACTTGAGCATGAAGTCTTTCCTGATCACTCTCCTCCCCCCACAACCCCTCTTCCTCCAGCCCCATCCTCACCTGCTAGTGCCTTCCCTTCCAAACTACCTTGAATTGAGCTACTTTGTATATATTATTTTTATTCTGAAGTCAAGGCAACTAGATGGCACAGTGGATAGATAGAGTGCTGGGCCTTAAATCAGGAAAACCTGACTTCCTAGCTGTATGACCCTGGGCAAATCACTTAACCTTGTCTGCTTCAATTTCCTCATGTATAAATTGAACTGCAAAGGGAAATGGCAATCCACTCCAGTATCTTTGCCAAGAAAACCCCAAATGGGGTCACAAGAGTTGGGCATGACTGAAATAAGAACAAAACAAAATAGATGTGAACTTCAAAAAGTAAAATTACTTTTTCATTCACACAGTTAAGATTCAGTCCAAGATCTCTTGACTCCAAGGTCACTCACTATTCTATCTGCCAATTAAGGATTGAATTGAATCAACAATTAATGCCTTAAAAGATGTATATCCCTATAGGAAGGTTAAGGACTCTCATTTTTTCGTAAATATTAATTTCACAGACAAACTAAGAATGCTTGATGTAGAGAGAAGTGGAGGATCCAGGAATTTTAGTTAAGATGGGGGTAAGGCTGGCATTTTGGGAAATTGCAAAAATCAGAGTAGGCATGCTGTAATAGGGGAACTTAGATCAATGATCAATATGTGGGTCCTTGGTAGCTAAAGGAACGCACTAGCAGCTTTATCCAAAGACTATTATGTTCATCTTACTTCTAAGGTGCTTTTGTACTAAGCCAGGAGAAATTTTTGTAATCTGCTCTTTATCTTTTTTATACCTAGTGATTGACTCCCAGTTGGAAGAACTAAGGCTAGAAGTATCAATAGTATTTTAGTTGCATTATATATTAGATAAGCTTTTGGGGGATTGCTTGAGAACCTTAGCACCTTTTATTATGTTTATGTTTGTGTGAATATATGTATGTCTTCATATATAATATGCACACTGAAGTAATATACATATGAAATATTATATACTTGAGAACAAACATAAAAGATCAAATGATAAGCATAGTCAATGTGTAAAATAAACCAAAAATAATTCCTAGTGAATGTTAAACTATTTACATTGCATCCAATTCTGTTCCATGTTTAATGTGCTATGAATGTATATGTATATAAGAATGTATGCATATACATTAATGTTTTATATATATGTGTGTGTATACACACACACACACACACACACACACACATTTGTTCAGTCATATCCAATTTTTGTGAATTCATTTAGGGTTTTCTTGGCAGAGATATCGAGGTGGTTTGCCATTTCCCTCCAGTTAATATTACAGATGAAGAAACTGAGGCAAACAGGGTTAAGTGACTTACCTAGGGTCATACAGATAGGAAGTTTCTGGGGTCACATCTGAACTTCCTGATTCAAGGCCCAGAACTCTGTCCACTACCCCATATAATAGAAATGTATATGTTAATGTATTCTGTTTATGCACAATAGTATGCATTCTTATCTGGAGATAGCTTTATAATATTTAAAATGTTGTATAGGTTATGAGCTATGAAAAGTATTTCCCAAAATCACACCACTAATATTGATCTATTGACAACTTTATCCATATCTTCATCTATATATTTGTCTAGTATTTTTACTTTGCAATAATCAGTAAATCACAATTTACAATATTCTTTTTATTCTGACTTCTATACCACCAATTATCAATGAACTTTGGAATGTGAACTATTTATAAATTAGTATCTAATATTCATTCACATGTTTTGCTTCTTGAAAGAAGAGACTGCTCTGTCAATTCCCTCTTTTAAAAGATAATTATGTTGAGGCATTTTTCATCAAGTTGTTATTCTAATTATAACCATTTTACCTACCTCTCCTCTGATAGGATCTGGACTGCTGACAACAGCAGATTCTACAACAGCTGGGTGTTCGATTAAGGCACTTTCAACTTCAAATGGTCCAATTCGGTACCTGGAAAAAAAAATCAAAGAGCCCTTTAGAAATAGCATCATTTAATCCCATTCCTCCATTTTACACATGGGGAAACTGAGGCCTAGAGAGCTTAAGTAACTCACCCAAAGCTATGCAGACAGTATATAGCAGAGTCAGGAATTGATCCCAATACCTCTAACTCGAAATCCCAATCCAAAGAGCCATTTTAATATCATATTAACTTTTAGGAACTTCATTTTTATTTTGTAAAATGTTAGTTTCTATTTTTTTCCTTCTACCTATTTTGATTACTCCTTCTTAGTTTCTGGTGCTAGATCAACATCTATGTTTTATTCTTTAAAGTGTGTCTCTTCCAAGCTTCTGCCCTGGACCCTCCACTTCTCTCTATATCAAGTCTATTTAGCATAAGATCTGTGAGCTTAAAAAAATGATAATTGTATTGCAATATATTTGATTTCCTTTGTAATATTGTTGTTCTTGAGTTGTTTCAGTTGTGTTCGACTTTCTAGGTTTTTCCTTGGCAGAGATTTTGGAGTGGTTTACCATTTCCTTCTCTAGCTCATTTTGCAGTTGAGAAAACTGAATCAGACAAGATTACGTGACATGCCCAAGGTTCGTTCAGCTAGTAAAAGAGACCAGATTTGAACTCAGGAAAATGAGCCTTCTCATTATTCTGAGAAGGCATTATAGGCTTCATCAGACTTCCAGACATCGTCCATACCAAAAAAAAAAAAGTCTAAGAACCCTGCCATCCTTCTCTTGGCAATCTCATCAACTTCCATGGATTCCATGATGGCATATGATGTCCAAATCTATGTCCAAATGCCCTCATGGAATCTGTGGAAGTTGATGAGTCACTGTTTTGTTAATTGTACCATGGCTATATCTCTCCTGTCGTCCCCCCCCCCCCCTTTCTTGTGACTCACACCTATACCGTCCTAGATTAACATTTCTCACCTGGACTATTTCAAAATTAGCCTCTCACCTCTAATACCTTCTCCATTCAGTTGCCAAAATAATCTTCCTAAGCATAAGTCTGATCATATCACTTTCTCCCTTGCTTAATATTCTGGAGTGGCTTTCTGTTGCCTTGAATATAAAATATAAACTGTTCCCCTCAGCATTTAAAATCCTTCACAATCTGACACCAGTCTACTTTTTCATATTTATTTGACATTATTCCCCTTTATACACTCTTTGTTCTAGCCAAACTGGTCTACTTAGCTATTCTCCAAAGTTGGTATTCCATCTTATGCTATTGTGTCTTTGTACAACCCCCCCAACTCCCTCCCCCCATGCCTATTTCTTTTCCTTTCCCTTTTTAGTATCACTAGCATTCTTTAAAGCTCAGTTCACATGCCACCCTGTGAGCCTCCCAATGTTTGTGCTTTCTCCTCAAAATAAGCTTGTATTTATATATTTAGTAGAATGAAAACTCCTGGAGACAGGGTCTGTTTTTCTATTTGTATCTCCTCCTTTGTCCTGCTGCTTATATATGCTAACTTTGTATAACTCTGGACAAGTTGCCCAAGCACTCAGAAATTCTCTAAGGTTATAGTTTCAGAGAAAGTACAGACCTACATTGGTAGAGGAATTTTCCTCTTCCTCTTCCTCTTCCTCTTCCAAAAATTCCCTACAGTAATGAAATCCAGTCCTTATCCCTGTCTTTAGAGATTTCCTTTTTTTTTCTATAATACTTATACTTATTATTAGCAGCTTAATAGATTATCTTCTGAATCAAAGTTATTGAGTTCTGTATAGGAAAAGTGCTAACCCAGATGATATGATGACATCATCAGCTCTCCCAACAAACCAAAAATAGCCATCACTATCCATTATCCCTCGATCTCCAGTGACATAAAAATTCCCCCTCATGGTGGCAGCTGTTTTCGTTGGGTTGTCCTAGGAAGAGAGGAGAAGGAAGCAATTCTAAGATGATTTTGATATTAGGGATACTGGTGATACTAGGGATAAATAGGGATAAGTTCCAAATTTCAAAGCACTTTAAATGTCTTTTCAAAAGCAGCATATCAGATTCCAAATTTTCTTACCACATATTCTGAGAAGAAACAGAATGGTCTTGTAGACTTCAATCTAAGGGCAATTTCCCCTTCTTTACCAGGTGGCATAATATTACAGTTTTCATCTATGATCTGAAAATGAGAAAAACACTTTTTGTCTGACCATTAAGATTGTATTCTCATTGGAATGAAGATAAAGATTCTCCTTGAGGCAAACCCATCATTATAATACCTGTTTTTCCTCAGAGATATTACATCATTTAAAATCATGAAACATCCCAATCTCTGAAGAATAAAACATGTGTATGACCCAACAGCAAGAGAGAGAGAGAGATAAATGGGGGGGGGGGGGAAGGGAGGGAGGGGGGAGAGAGAGAAAAGCACTTGCTAAGCATTATTTGACCTCAGAAAATATTTCTATTCAGACTGTCATATAGGATGCTGTTTAAGGGATATTATTCAGGAAATAGAGGATAGGAAAAGTATGTAGGCTTTTCATGTAAAAGCATAGGATCTGCAGGCTGTGTTACCCAAGCATTTTTCTTTTCTTTTTTTTTAAAAGGTTTTTGTAAGGCAATGGGATTAAGTGGCTTGCCCAAGGCCACACAGCTAGGGAATTATTAAGTGTTTGAGGCCGGATTTGAACTCAGGTACTCCTGACTCCAGGGCTGGTGCTCTTCCACTGTACCACCTAGCCACTCTGCCCAAGCATTTTCAACTTCCCATTGGGGAAAATTTCTGGGGGAATTGAACAAGAATCATACAGGATGAAGAGGCACAAATGGGTTACATTTCTAGAAGAGATACTAAATTCTCTGAAGTATGGTAATTATGAAGTGTTAAAAATGGAAGGAACCTAACCAGTTATATGTCCTTGACCTACCTGGACATCATAAGGTGGTACTCCCTTTCCCATTGATCCAGGCTTAATTTCGTTTCCTTTTTGATTGGCACAGATTATTCCCTGTCAAGAGGACATCTTTTTCAGTGGCATGCTAAGATATTTTTTCTTTTTTTAGTCCTCTCCAGGGGAAGAGATTCAAGGGGAAGCTAGAAGATTGGCCTCAAAGCCAAGAAGACCTGGATTAAAGATATATTACCTGTGTGACCCTGGAAAAATCACTTATCCCAGGGAACTCTCTAAGATTGTAAATTGCAGAACAGCTGTTGCTTTGCCTTGGTAGAGCTCCCCCACTCCTTTTTGCATCCTTACATAGTGAAACAAATTTCAGATATTGTGTCCACAGACTTTCTCAGCAATCTCCTAACTCATTTTATGAGATCCCTCCTAATGATCAAGCTTGCAGCTTAGGACAGTTAAATAAATTAAACTTCATTGTTGTTGAGTCATTTCAGTCAAGGTTAACTCTTTGAGATCTCATTTCTTGGCAAATATATTGGAGTGGTTTGCTGTTTCCTTTTCCAGCTCATTTTACAGATGAGGAAACTGAGGCAAACAGGTTTATGTGAATTGCCCAGGGTTACACAGCTAATAAGAATGACTTGAGTTCAGGAAGATGCATTTTCCTGTCTTCTTCAGGCCTGGCACTCTATCCTCTGCAACCACCTGGCTGACCAAATCATACTTAAGTGTCAAAAAACAAATGGAGCCTTGTAGACTTCCCTCCAATCAGGGCAATATTAGATTAGAAAAGGGCGACTACAGGAATGATTTTATACACACACACACATAAACACGCACATATATAGCCACAGAAACAAGGCCAGATTTTTTTTTTTTTTTTTGCATGGAAGCTAAAGCCATCTGTTTCATAACTAGAGGAAAAAAGGCCTGGAGAGGAGGGGTAGGCACTGAATTTGTGTTTTGACTGGTATAGACAGGGCTGAACTGGAGCCAGCTTAAAGGGCTCGTTATAATTGATTGTTAAATTTTCAGGGTGATCGTTTATAAATCAGAAATTGGCAAAAACTTGGATTATTATTACTTTTTATTGTCTAGACTTGAGAAAATGATGGAGAAATGTTGAAAAGTCAGATTAGACATAAAAGTCTTATACATGCATACATCATACTTGTGAGAGCTGGTTGTTAAACATTTACCAGTACATCATAGAAAATAGCCAGGTGAACTCCCCCTTCTGTTGCCATTTATTACTTTTTTCTGAAACTTATGGTCAGAAAGAGTTGCCAAGAGTACACAGAGGGAGCACCAGATAATTTAAATGATTATTTACAAGATCTGCCCAGAGTCAGAGGTGGACTTGGAACCTCCCATACCATGTGAAATTTCAAGGGCACTAGCAACATTTTTTTCTGCACATAGAGAAGCTCTTAAAGTGACCTTAGACATTTGTACCTACCACTTCAGTTTGTCCATACCCCTCATACAGCTCCAGGCCTGTCTGATTCTTCCACTGTTCCCTCACCTCTGGGTTCAGTGGCTCCCCTCCAGTCAAGCAATGTCTCAAGGTTTTGAAGTTATAGCTTAAAAGACAGAGAAATTTTATGGATTCATCTGGAAAATGATTTTAATTAGTTGACTTTTGAGAGAGAGGGAGCAAAGAGAAGGAAGGAGAGGAGAGAAGATAAAGAGAGGAAGAGAGGAAGGGAAGAAGAGATAAAGGGAGAGAAAGAGAAAGGGAGGAGGAAGGGAAGGAGAGATGGGATGATGAAGAGAGAGCAAGAAAGGAAGGGAAGGAAAGAGAGACATAGAAAGTTGGAGAGAAAGAGAGAGTTTAGGGAAAATTTCCCAAAATGATTTGAGATTGTGTGAGGCAAATTGCTAAAAGATTTATATATGTGATACAGCATTACCTCCACCAGGCATGGAAGGACAAAGAAAGAGGGAATATATATCAAAATACTAGCAACAGCATCTTTTATAGTTTCAAAAAAGTGGAGGCAAAGTGAGGACCTAATGATTGAAGAATACTTGAAAAAATCATGGTAAATAAATGTAATAAATTATTGCCACACAGTAAGAAAATATGAATATTGAAAAACCTGTTAAGACTAAAGGACTAAAGTAGGACAAAGAAAGGAGAATAAGAGAATGATGTAAATAATGACCACCATAATTTAAAGAAAGGATGGGGATAAGCCCTGAGATTTCACTGTTAAAGAGAATTTTCAGATGAGGGGACTACTTCTGCCAAAGCAGGTTAACACTTTCTTTGTACTTCCTGTGTCAAGTGTTGCCTTGAGCACAGAGGTTAAGTGAGTTGCTTAGCTTCACAAGGCCAATATGTTCCAGAAGGACTAGAACCCAGGTCTACCTGGCCAGCTCTCCTTCCACTAAGCTATGATGCCTCTCAAATACAAAGGAAAACAGCTCCAAGAGACATCAGAATTCAGAGTAATGTAATCCCCAATCTTGACTCCTGAGGTCCAAAGTTGAACCATGCCTCTCTCCTCTCAGTAGAGAGATGATGGCCTATAGAAGTGAAATTCTTTATAGCCTATAAGTCCTGTTTTGCTTAACTGTTTTTCTTTCTTATATAGTAGTGGGGGTGGGGTGGAGTCTGTGCTAGGGTTAGGGTAATATTAGGAAGTGACATTGATGTAAAAAATAAAACATTTAAAATTTTTTTGAAAGAAGAAAATACAAATTTCCTACCTGAGAAGAAATGACTGGAGTATAGCTAGGGATGTCTATCCTAGAGTTTGTTTTAGAGCATTGCCTTAGGAAATAGTATAACTATTAAGCATCAAGATAAGTGATTTTGCAGATTGACTAAAATGACAAAAAAAGGAAAATGATCAATGTTGGAGGGGATGTGGGAAAATTGGGATATTAATGCACTGTTGATGGAGTTGTGAACTGATTCAACCATTCTGAAGAACAATTTGGAACTATGTCCAAAGGGCAATAGAACTGTGGAATACTACTATTAGGTCTGTATCCCAAAGAGATCACAAAAAGCTGGAATGCCCACATGTACAAAAAGTATTTCTAGCACCTCTTTTTGTAGTGGCAAAGAATTGGAAATTGAGGGGATGCTCATCAATTGAGGAATGACTGAACAAGGTATGGTATATGAGTATTATGAAACACTATAGTTCTGTAAAAAATCATGCATTGGCAGACTTCAGAAAAGCCTAGAAAAACTTGAATGAGCTGATGTTGAGTGAAGTGAGCAGACCAAGAGAACATTGTACACATTAATAACAGCACTGAGTTGATCAACTATGATGGATATTGCTCCTCTCAGATGGATACTGCTCTTCTCAGCAGTTCAGAGATAAAAGACAATCCTGAGATACCTGCTATAGGCAATGCCATCTACATCCAGAGAATTACTATGGAGTCTAAATGCAGAACACAGCATACTATATTCACTTTTTTTTTTTGCAAGGCAATGGGGTTAAGTGGCTTGCCCAAGGCCACACAACTAGGTAATTATTAAATGTCTGAGGCTGGATTTGAACTCTGTTATTCCTGACTCCAGGGAGGGTGCTCTATCCACTGTGTCCCTAGCCTCCTCTTATATTCATTTTTTAAAATGTCTTTTACATTTTTTTCTTTCTATCCCAGTTTTTTTCCCTTAGTTCCTATAGTTCGATTCCTGTTTCACAAAATGACTAAAGTAGAAATATGTTAAACATGATTGTACCTGTATAACCTATGGGGAGGGGAGAAGGAAGGGAGGGTGGTAGAAAAATGTGGAGATCAAAAGCTTGCAAAAGAATTGAATGCTGAAGACTAACTTTGCATGCAATTGGAAAATAAAGTTAAAAAAAGTAATTTTGTCAAACAAAAAGCTATCAGTTTTCTGCATCCAAGGGAAAACATCCATAGAAAATAAAAAGAAATGATTTTTTTTTCTGAGATACCTCTTAAGATCTTTCTGTACAAGCATCCGGTAAACAGTTGGAGCACTGCAGAGAGTAGTTATGGGATAGTTGCTGAGAGTCTAGAGAAATTATAAGAGACATCAGAAGTTAAAGATCAAGAAATCAGTAAGATGTTTTAAGCTTCTAAATGCAATCATAGATTTAGAAATTGAAAATACCCAGAGGTCCTCTTAGTCCAAACTCCTCTTTTGACAAATGACGAAACCTAGGCCCAGAGGCGAAAACTGACTTATCTCAATGTAAGTGGCAATGGTTTAATGGCTAGGATGCTGGATCAGGAGTCAGACACTAGCTGTTTGACCCTAGGCAAGTCACTACATCTCTGTTTGCCTCAGTTTCCTCATCTATTAAAATGGGGATAATAACAGCACCTACTTCCCAGGGTTGTGAGGATCAAAAAAGATCATGTTTATAAAACACATAGTAACTGGCACTTAAATGTCTACTTCCTTTATCATCCTTAAATCATTCAAACTCAGGTCATCTGTCAACTCTAAATTCGATGTTTCTTTTCAGTGAAAAGTACTGCTTCCTCATCTTTTCTAATTCTTTTAAAAAGGTATATTTATTGAACATCACAAGACTAAGGAAGCTTATTCATTGACAGTGCATTGATATACTTTAATATCCTCAAAGGATACATTTTATATTATAGATACCCCACACATAAAGTTCCAACTAATTATACTTTACTACAGAAATAACATCATCTAGCACATTTTGCTTGAAATCTAGCTTCCTTAGCGAGACCTCATTAGCCCCTCATATATATATATATATATATATGTATATATATATATATAATTTCTATGCAAATATACAGATCATCATTTTGTATATGTGAACTGACATAATAGGAACTCTTCTCATTCCTTTACAAAGTAGGATTCTTTTAAATGAATTTATAAAATGTAAGAATATTGCACCTTCAGGTTTCTCAGATCTGCTTCTATTGGATCAGAATCTAATCTGTTAATACTACTGCAAACACTTCTGATACCAACAATTCTGATAAAACCAATAAAGTGATAAAATTAATTAAAAATTTAATGTTGACAGAGTATGGCAGGCTAGGTGATAAGTTAAGCCATGACTCAAAGAAATCCAGGAATTTCTAGCTCACTAAAGGATAAAACATTTAAAATATTTAAAAATATATTTAAAATTTTTATTATAAACTTAAAAACTATCAATACATATTATTATTCAAATGTACAAACAGTCCCTAAGATAGCAGCTGTACAGGAAAGGTGTTAACTTTAACAAAATAACGACTAGACCATTTATTGCAAAATTTTTTTCCTGCTACATATTTTTCTAGACTTTGTTGCTGTTGTTGTTATTATCATATACACCTGAAATGTATGTGGTTATCATAATTTTCAAATTTTGTTATTTTGGCCTTGCTTTCCTTCATCCTGAATCACTTTAAGACTTTGTAGCATTCATGTTTGTCGTTTCTGATGGCACAAAATAATTTATTGCATTCATATTCCACACTTTGTTTAGCCTATTTACTAATCTTTGGACAGATTGTCAGAATCTGGTTTTATGCAATTACATACAATGTTGCCTGGGATATTTTTATAAAAGGATGTCTTTTTGTCCTTAGGATATAATACAGATAGTAAGATCACTGGGTCAAAGATTATTGCATAATACTACATTGCTTTCCAAAAAGATTGCAACCATTCCTGGTTGTTCCAGCAGTGAAATAATGTCCCTGTTTCTTCATATCCCTATGGTTCAGTTAAGTATCTACTCTGGTGCAAATGAACACTCAGAATTTGTGAACATATATATATTTCTTCCTCTAATTCTTTTACTATATCCATTACCTACTTTTTGTCTCGAGGAAATTCTTGTTCCATTTTTTTTTGGTCATATTTGAATGTGGTTTTATTCAGGCACTTCTTTCATTTTTCTCAGTCGATAATTTTTTTCATTGTATTAGAACTCTTCTATTATCTATTGGCTTACATTTTCCCCTAAAAATAATTTTCTTTTGAGAGTGTGTAGTAGATTTGCTTCATTTGGTATTCCTATTATTGTTTTGAAGGGGTATTAAAAGAATGAGACCTTTTATTTTTTCATCTTCTTGAAAGTTGTGTTTTAAATCTAAGGAAATATATTTACATTTGAAGCAATTTTTTTTTTCTGAAGAGGTCTTACTATGTCAGTAATATTTTGTCCTGTGTAAAAACACAAGAGAGAGAAAACAACTTCTGAAATATAGATTCATAGAGCATTAGATCAGGAGTAGAATCCCTAGATTCACCTAATACAAACTTTCATTTTGCAGATGATAAAAACAGATTTGAAGGGGCAAAATAATTTTTTGAAGGTCACACAATTTATTGTTTGAAGAGCTAGAATATAGGATGACAGCCTCATAGATTTAGAACTGGAATGAACCCAGGGAAATTAAATACTTTACTCAAACTCACACAGGTGGCAAAGCTGGGATTTGAGCCCAGGTTCCTGATTCCAAATCCAGTATTCTTTTCACTTTACCTATATCACACTAACCCGGGTTTCCTGACCCTAAATTCCCCTTCTTTTCTTTGTTTTACTTAACTCTTTCCTTTATTTTTCTCGCCTAATTTGTCCTTAGGTTTATGTTTCATCTCCTTTGGTTTACAGGTAAGATCTCACCCTGTAGATAGATAGTTCTAATTGCTTAGTATTTGTTGCCGCTGCTGTCTCTTTCAATAGGTATGTACTCATTAAGATCATCCTACATATCATCCTAGTGAGGAGAGTCATAATATCATCCATTTAGGATGGATAGAGACCTCAGGGGCAACTAGGTGGCACAGTGAATAGACTCCTCAATCTACAATCATCTCCATCAATTCAAATGTGTCCCCAGACATTTACTAGTTATACAACCCTGGACAAATCACTTAACCCAATTTGTCTCAGTTTCCTCTTCTGTAAAATGAGCTGGAGAAGGAAATGGCAAACCACTCCAGTATCTTTGCCAAGAAAACCTCAAAAGGAGTCACAGGTGTCATACATGATAACAGCAAAAGGACCTAAGAGGTCATTATCAAAATCCTTCATTTTTCCAGTGAGGACCTGAGGCTTAAAGAGATTAGGTGGTTGCTAACCTTCCTGATGTTCCTTCCAAAGACAGACAACAGGTATTATCTCCAGTTGTCCCCCCCATACCTGGAATATTTTTCCTCCTTGTTTCCACCTCCTGGCTTTCCTGAAGTTACAGTTAAAACACCATCTTTTATTAGAAACCTTTCCTTTTCTCCCTTAATTTAGTGCCTCATGTGTTGATAATGTACCCTGTATTTATCTTGCTTGTATGTGGTTAGCTTAGTTTGGATGCAGTTGTCTTCGCCAATAGCCTTTGAACTCTGTGAGAATGGGGACTGTTTTTTGCCTTTTTTTGTCTTTTCTCCACAGTACCTTTGTGACCCTATTTGGGATTTTCTTGGCAGAGATATTGGAGTGGTTTGCCTTTTCTTTCTCCAATTCATTTTACAGATGAGAAAAACTGAGGCAGATTGGATTAAGTGACTTGCCCAGATCAACAGCTAGTAAGCATCTGAGTTTGAATTTGAACTCCAGGAGATGAGTCTTCCTGATCAGGTCCAGTACTGTACCATCTAGCTGCCCTTTGCATGTAGCCCAAAGTTATAAAGGTAGTAAGGGGTAGAATTTGGATCAAGGTCATCCAACACCAGTGATCTTTCCCTTGGTGATAAACCATAGCAAATAAAATTAGTAGACCTGAGTCTACCTGAGGACATATAATAATTAAGGTTGGGGGAGTAGGAGAAAAGGTCCCTGCTTTTCCTGAGCTTAGGCTTCTATTCAGATTCCCAAACCACTCCACCTCAATTATAGGGCAAAATGACCTTTGGGTCACATAGAGTTCTCATGTATTTAATGACATATGGTGCATTCTGTTTTTTAAAAAATGTTCCACAAGGGAAAATAACTGCCCTTAATCAAATTTTTCTAAAGGTTATTGAAATCTCAGCCATCTGATACCTTAGTCAAGCCCTACTTGCCTGAGAAGGAGGAATAAGCCTGGTGTTTGCAAAGCAGTATCAAATTCATGGATTAGCACAGAGAAAACAGAGAAGGGGTGGAGAAAGGGCTGCTCTGGAGCATATTCAAAATATTTGTTTACTCTTAAGACTCCTTGGTTGATTGCTTAAATTAGGCCCTTAAGCTTCCATAGATTATAGTGATAGTAATAAATTCTAAACAATTAAAGGAGGCCAGACTTTATACTTGAGAGAGCCGTGGGTGTTCTCTTGTTAGGATATTCAATAAATATATTCAACAGTGAATCCCCTAGAGACTTCATGCCACAAACAAGAGTAAACTCTATAAATCCAAAAGTCTTTGTTTACTGACTGATCACTTATTTGTAATTATGTGGGTGACATGGGAGGGCTCAAAGGACTGGTTCCAAGAAGCTGGTGAATAAAACTGTAACATACATCTAAGAAGATATCGGTGTCAAACTGGCTCATTCGATGCACGAAGACACAGGCTCCTTGAAGCCAGGTGGAAAAGACACTACCAATGGCAGCCTTCACCCATCCAGTATCAGACATGTTCCACATGATATCTGAAGGTTTCAGGTCCAGCCAGTACCTGAACAAGATCAAAGAAGAAGAAGGAGGAGGAAAAAACCAACAATAACCATAAAGAGCATCCCTGTTAGTAAAAAATGTCTCCTGAGTGGCTCTAACATTATCAATCCAGATCTGTGTTAGAAACTGTGGTATAATTTCAAACTATACCTTCCACAAAGAGTGTATCCAATACCGAGGCTACTCTGGGAGTGCTGGGCCATTTTAGGAGAGCCTGTGGTCCCGCTGGTAAAGTAGATGGCCATCGGTTCCTGGCTTGCTGTTTTCACGCAATCATGTTCTTCAGAAGCTGACCTGTAAAATGTAGCCAGACATTGGCCAAAGAAGAGGGATCTGTTTAATGCTGAGACTCTGCTCAATAAATTGTGATAGATTGGACAGTTTATGAAACATTTTCCCATAATTTCCCATAATTGATTTTTCACAATCTGGCACCTGCTTGACGTTGGAGGGGGCTCTGGGGCAGAGCTGACTTGGCTGATTATTGGAGGGTTTGATTGGAGCCTTTGATTCTTAGGCAGGAAAAAGCTCCTGTTGCTTCTAGTGCACCTTCCTCCTGTCTCTTGCTCAGGAAATAATAATTATATTAACATTAGCATTGCTGGTGTGAAAGGTATGACAAATAGTTTAGATTTGGACTCACAAAGACCTGAAATTGAATCTTGCCTCAGGAACTTACTAGCTGTGTCACCCTATTGAAGAAGTAGGTTGGGGACCCAGGTGGTCAAAGACTTGAAATGTTAAAGTCATGTCATTTCTTTTTCTCCTCAAAAATAATTTATATTATAAATTTAATAAAAATTAAGCAAATAAACAAAATGAGAAATTTCATCTAAAAATGAAACAAATCAAAAAACAGCTGCAGACTTCTTCCATTTGACAGTCCCAATGATAAAAATTGCAACAAAATAATAACATTGCTTAATGTCCTTTTCAATTGTTTTCTTATAAAAGTTTCTATTAAACAAAAGGAATTTATATAGGGTTTCTTTTTTTTGCAGACAAGACAACTCAGGTCTAAGTGGCTTGTCCAGGGTCATAGAGGTCATAAGTGAAGTGGTACATTAGATTCTAAGTTCCTCCACAGAGCTTAGCAAAGTGCCTGGCACTTAATAAATATTGATTGATTGATTGAAATAGCACTTAGACCTAGGTTTTCTGCTTCTTAGTACAGGGCTGTAATGGCCTTTGAGGACACAAAGTAAAAAAAAAAATGAAAAAATAGTCCTTGCCCTCAAGGAATTAACATTCTACTTGGGTTTACAATATATTAAAATAATTGAATAATAATAACTTATTGTTTAACATCTCTTGTTTTCAGTGTGTACATTTATAAAAGTTTCTTTTAAACAAAAGGAATTTATATAGGAATCCTCTTTTTTTTTGCAGATAAGACAACTCAGGTGTAAGTGACTTGTCCAGAAATCACTAATAATTCAGGAGGTTGAGAACAATTTTCTGAAGGAGGTGATAGCAGAACTGAACTTAAGAAGCAGAGGTGAAGGGGTGCCTTCCAGGAATGGGAACCAGCCTATGCAAAGCACAGAATTCCAAATTTGAGGAATTGCAAGCATATCAGTTTAAAATGAGAACAGAGAATGAGGTCAGTAGAAATCTAGATAGGTAAGCTACTGCCAGATTGTGAAGGGTTTCTTATGAAGGTACAGTGCTTCCCTAGGGGTTATTATCCCCATCTTACAGATGAAGAAACTGAGGTCAACAGGTTAAGTGACTTTCCCGGGGTCACACATCTTGTGGTTGGTTTTGAATTCAGGGCTTCCTGCCTCCAATCCCAGTATTCTTTCCACTTTACTACAGAGCTATCATAATTTTTCCTATCTCTGCAAATGCATAATAATTATATATCATGATTTTATAGCTTTACTTTTAAATACAATTTTTTAAATCCTACTGTCTTTCTTAGGATAAAAAGGAATACTACATTAATTAATATAACTTGGTCATTGAAGGTATTCTTAAATTCTGATCCTTCAGCCTCTTCTCCTGTGCCAACTCATTTAAAAATCTTTTCTGTTACCAATAGTTTTAGCAATATTTTTCCTCAAATTATCAGGTGGATACTTGTCTATTTACTTGTAAACAGTAAACTGGGAACTCTTAGTTTCCTTCATAGTGGTTAGTGATTTCCTTCAAGCTAAATTATCTTGTATTTGTCACATATATGCATATGTACAGTTGTAATATAATTATGTGATTACACATATATATATACACATGTTCACTGTGTATAAGTATATTGTCATATGCATACATGCTTGCATATACTTATATTATCTCCCCTGTTTCAATGTAATTTTTTAGGGTCAGCAACAATTTATTTTGTTTTTGTTTTTCTAGCTCCTGAGATAGTGTCTAGTACATAGTAAGATTTTGATAAATGCTCATTTATTTTATTTTAATTTTTTTAATTTGTTTTTTAAAGGCAATGGGGTTAAGAGTGATTTGCCCAAGGTCACACAGCTAGGCAATTATTAAGTGTCTAAGTCCAGATTTGAACTCAGGTTCAACTGACTCCAGGGCCCGTGCTCAATCTTTTGCACCACCTAGCTGCCCCATATGCTCATTTCTTGATTAATCAATTGTAAGCCCCTAAAAATACTTTGTAGATTAGATTGGATTAGAAAGGAATGGAATCTCCAACCTAGAGTTCAAAGAATCATAGAATTTTAGAGCTGCTGGAATCTCAACAGTTAACTAGTCCAGTCTATATATTATGAAGAAATCCCCCCACATCGCATTCAATTGGCCAAACATACAATGAAGGAAAAAATCATTCCCTCCCAAAGCAGTGCATTCTATATATGAAGAGAGCTAACTAGGGCATTTCCCTTTACCTTTTTTTTTTTTTAGTTTTTACAAGGCAATGGGGTTAAGTGGCTTCTCCAAGGCAACACAACTAGGTAATTATTAAGTGTCTGAGGTGGGATTTGAACTCAGGTACTACTGATTCCAGGGCCTGTGCTCTATCCACTGCACCACCTAGCTGCCCCCATTTCTCTTTACCTTAAACCTAAATTTACCTCTTTCCAAGTTCTCACCCTTGCTCCTGATTCTGTGCTATGGAACTTTGGTTAGAGAAAGTCTAATTGGTCTCTCACACAATGACCCTTTGAAAGAGTACCATTACAAACCTGATCCTATTTACAGTTCTTATATATGTCACTTCATTCCTTTTCAATTCAATAAAATAAAATAGATCCTAAGTGGAAGGCACTATATTAAGAAAATAAACCAAACTATCTGTCCTGGATAGTTTATATATTCACTTGGTTTGTTAAGATTTTTTGAGCTTCCTCCTTTATTTGTGGTTCAATGGATTTAATTATATGACTCAGGTAAGTCACAACTTAGAGAATCAAAATATCATTCTATACAAAAGGAAATCTTTTAAATTCATTCTTGCTTGGATATTTGTGGGTGATATAAGCCAGAGTCAGAGAGTACTCACTTAAATAACTCATTGAAGTTTAGCCATCCGCTGCAGCTATTTTCTGATACTAGGATCTTGGTTTTCAAAGCAGGACAGTTGGACACAATAGAATCCACAGCTGCAACTACCTCATCACTAGCCACAATGCACCTGGCCTTGGATGCTGATAGCCTGTAGAGAATGTCTTTAGCTGTCAGCTGGATTGTCCCAGGCATGAATACAATTCCTGGAAAAACAGAGAATTCACATGCAAATACATAATCAGAATCATCTTAACTTTCTCCTAAGCATTTGACTAATTTGGACAGTTTCAGAGGGCATTATATCATTCTAAGAAGGGTATTCTGCATCTTTTTTTTCTGAGTGGGGAGAACAGTGCCTTATCTTTCTACTCTCTAGTTCAAGATAGACCAGATTTTTGTGGTCCTTATGTAGTCCTTATGAGCACCATTATAAGACAAGATGAAAAATGTTAGAAGTGAATTGTTGAGCTTTGGGAAAGGAAATAGCCACTAAACTGGACCAAAAATATCAAAAACTGAATGGCAAAACACTACTAGTTAGGATCCTTGAAATGTTGGAGTTTTTTGGGCAAGGTAATGGTGTTAAGTGACTTGCCCAAGGTCACACAGCTAGGTACTTCCATCTAGCTGCCCTAGGATCCTTGAAATGAACTGGATACGAGAACTTAATTGCTCAGAAGATTCTTATATTTTCTTGGAATGGAATTAAAATAATTATAATACCAAATAGTTATTGTAGAATCAATATATTCTTGAACATGAAAATGGAGTGAGAAAACATCTTGGAGAAGATATATCTCCCTTGTTTTGCAGAGGTTGGGATCCATAGATGTGGAGCATTGCACATATCAGATTTTCTTAATGTGTTGATTGGCTTTTCTGAATTTTTTCTTTTTTTTAAATTAATTTTTTTTAATTATAAGGGTTGGCTCTTTTGAAAGTGAGGAGGAAGAGTAGGAGGAGGCAAATATAGACAATATAAAAACAAAAATAGATCTCAAAATAAATTTAAAAATGCCTCAGGGAACATCAGTTTGGAAAAATATAAAATTAATTATTACTCAAACTGATTTGTATATAAAAGAACTAGCCTTATTAGTCAAAAATGACAATAATCAATTATTATAGAAATGATTCTTATTATAAGACCATAAGATTACAGAGCTAAAAAGGACTTTCAATTTACAGATGAAGAAAATGAGACCCAAAGAGACTAATGACTTGTCCAAGGTCATGTAGGTAGTAAGAGAAAGAGCCAAGATCGTAATTGAAGGCCTATGATACAAGAGACAACACACATCCAACTATATACATGCTCTTTTTCAGTGACATTGGTCAGTGTGTGACTATGATAGTGCAACCCTAACTGAAATGGTGTGATAGAGTGAAAAGAATAAAATTTCCAATCTGAAGACCTATTTATCTTGAATATAGCTTATGTGTAGATATTTGTTTGCATGCTATCTCTTCCATTAGACTGTAAGCTCCTTGAAGGCAGACTCTCTGGAATCTTTGTATTCCCAGCATGTAATACAGAACCTAGTTTAATAAATGTTTATCAACCTCTGAGACAGTGAACAAGTCACTTAAACTTTACTTTCATCATTGTAAAACATGAGAGTTAAACTGGAAGAGTATTATATATTTAGTGTTAGAAGACAATTTTAAGGTTCTTCACTTTACAGATGAGAAAACCAAGGCTTAAAGAGCCTAAGTTACTTGCCCAAGGTGGTAATTTGTCAAGCTAGGATCCAAACCTAGGTCTGTTCCTAGTTCCTTCCAACTCTGTTTTTCAGTCATTTCAGTCATGTCTGACTCTTTGTGACCCTATTTTCTTGGCAGACACTGGAGTGGTTTGCCATTTTCTTCTCTAACTTATTTTACAGATAAAGAAATGAGGGCAAACTGAATTAAGTGACTTGCTCAAGTTCACACAGCTAATAAGTGTCCAAAATCAAATTTGAACTCAGATCTTCCTGACTCCAGATTAGACCCTCTATCCATTATGCCACCTATCCTCCCAACTCTAAAACTTTTTTTTTTTAGATTTTGCAAGGCAATGGGTTAAGTGGCTTGCCCAAGGTCACATGGCTAGGTACTTATTAAGTGTCTGAGGTCGGATTTGAACCCAGGTACTCCTGACTCCAAGGCCGGTGCTCTATCCACTGTGCCACCTAGCCACCCTTCTAAAACTTTCAATTGAAAATATTATTAGATTTTTTTATTTTAGCTTGAAACTCTATTTACTAAGAATAAATGATATTTATATACTTCAAATATATAAAAGTAATAATATTTTATGAAGCACTTTTCTCACAACAATATTATAAGTCATGCAAATTCTATCTCCACATTTTATTGAGAGAGAAACTAAGGTTCATAGGAGTTGAGTGGTTTATTCAAGATCACACACCTAATAGCAGAATTGAGACTTAAGTTTATAGATTTTATAAAAGGGTATTCATGGATAATTTCTCAGTTATATAAAAAGAATGTTGGCAATTTATTCAGTTAATTTTTTTTATATTTCCTTACCTGGAATACTTTTTTAAAAAAATAATAAGCTATTTGGTTATTTGAAACATCACCTTCCCTTTGTTCCTATCTTTCTGGTTGACCCCTTGACTTAAGAAGGTTAATATCACTGACCTGTTCGCATACAAGCCACATTGACCAACCACCACTCTGGGACTCGGGGTAGAATCACAGCAATTCTCTCTCCTCTCTTGAGGCCACATGACTTGGAGAGGACATTAGCCACTTTGCGGGATAAGAGGCCCAGGTCCCTGAAATTCCATTTCACTTCAGCTCCTTTGCCATTAATCCACCATAGTGCTGGATTCGCGGAACGCTCTCCTTTCTGACAAGCGAAACAAAAGAAAGGAACGTGAAGACTAAATGTTTGGGATCCATGATGGAATCTTTAATAGTAGGAATAGCAAATCAGGAATTGGTTTATTATTTTGTTGATTGTCTAGACTTAAGAAAATGATGGAGATTTTAATAACACAGATTAAATTTAAAATGTTTCATGAATGCTTTTTTCCCCTTCTTCTAGAGAATGTAAATGGTAAATATTTACCAGCAACCTCCTGAATGAAGGGGACAGCCATCTGTGCTGAAGCAGCTTAGTCTTGTAGAGAAGTAGGGAGGGGGGTTTAATGAACCCTGGGAGTAGAGGTAACTGTGAATCTATGAAATGACCAATCTAAAGCTCTAATATCAAAAAGAACCTTAGAATCTTTTAGATGAAAAGGATCCTAGACTCTCTGGACCCATGTACTACACAAGATACAATAAAACCTTTTATAATATCTTTGATAGGTTGCCGCTCAGTTCTTTCTTGAGGTGAATGCTCATCCACAGAACTTGAAAGGAGAGGCTTGGTTTAAACTGACAGCATTGTATTTACCTTCAATCAACCTCTGAAGGGCTCATCCTACGATAATTTTTAAAAATCATATTTACATTTATTAAGTTATTATGGTTTTGGAAGAGTTGAGATTTATGAAGACACTAAAATACCAAGGAATACTTCTGAATTATGATTCAGTGCTCACATGTATTACCTGCCACTCCCTCCCTTTTTCCACATGCTCCTAAGTCCATCTCCAAAACTGGAAGGAATAGGGGGCAGCTAGGTGGCACAGTGACTAGAGCACTGGCTCTGGAATCAGGAGGTCCTGAGTTCAAATCTGCACTCAGACACTTAATAATTACTTAACTGTGTGACCTTGGGCAAGTCACTTAACACCCCATTACCTTACAAAAACCTTAAAAAAAAGAATTTAAAACTGGAAGGAATAAGATGAAGTTGAGCTAATAATATTCATAAAAGAATAACAATGACTGTTCATTGGCTTTATTTTTTATTATTTTAAGCAGTACTACCAATAGTACTTTTTGGAAAAACCTGTGACAAGGAGATCCTTCAAAAATTAGAATTAGTCAAACATAACAAATGAAGTCCTAATTAATGTGAGAAAAGAGAAGACCCTAGACAGAGATAGGTGGAAGGAAGCTGCTTTTATTTGAGAAGCAAATTTCTTTCCTTAGTGGAGAAAAGAAAGCTGAAGTGTGAAAGACTTGGAAAGATAGAGAACAGATGAACAGAGCTGTAACTAGTATGGGACAAGTAGGAGCTTTGCTTTCTCCCTTGGTGACTGCCATCTTTATCTCACTTTGTAGTCCTTGGTCACCATGTGGAACAATCCCTTTAGATGACCCCTAGGGTTCTGTCTCCATGGCATTTCTTTCTTACAATCCATTTCTTTCTTACAATCCATCTTCCTCCCAAGCTTCAGATTGCCTCCTCTTCCAGAATAGACTACACCAATGATCATACTGCCCTCTTCTCTTTTCCATTTCCATTGACTTTTTGCTCCTTTAAATTAAAATATTTCCAGTTGTGAAGAATGAATTCATAGAATGACAGATCTTGAGTTGGAAGGGCCCTCAGGAGCCATCTAGTTCAATCTACTTATTTTATTTATGAGGACAATGAGTCCAATTGAAGTTAAATGACTTCCCCAGGATAATACATAATCTATTTTAGAGGTGAAATTTTAACCTGGATTCTTGGACTCCTGAGTCAGGGCTCTTCCCCTTGAAGTCAATGCTGAAGCGGACACAGGGTTATGTTTTTATAAAGTACAGCACCTCGTACCTTTTCCAACTGAGCCCATTTATCCAATATATCTCCAGCAAAATTAAAATTCTCTGGCAAGTCCTGTTCACAGCGATTTATAGCTTCAAAATCAGAAAGACTTAGAGGAGCCAAAACCTGATAGCCTTGATGAAAATACCTCCCAGGAAACTTAGGACTCCAGATGAACCTGGGCATCTGTAACCGGAATAAAATCTTCATGATGGCAAGATGGAATTTTTGACAATTGAACCTTAGCAGTAGACTATCCTGCAAGAACAAGAATGGGAAGAATATCAGGTCCTCTTTTTATCTCATGCAATGTGTTCAGAGGTGTCTTTTGGTTCCTACAAGTGTTGAATACCAAGTGTAACCTTTTCTTATCTGAGTTTGGAGGACTTGGAATTTGTCCAGCAAATTAATGATGGACATTGAGACTATGTTGTATAAGGATCAATCAATTAATCAATCAACATTTATTAAGTACTTAAGTATGCGCTAGCTCTGGGGATACAAAAAGATTCAAAAACCAGTACCTGGTCTCAAGGAGCTTATAGTCTTAATGAGGGTGTATGTAACAGCATGCAAACAGATATATCTATATCTATATATCTATGTCAAGCTACATAGCTACATTCAGGATGAATAGGCAATAAATAACAGAGAAAAAATACTAGAATTAAGAGGTATTAGAGAAGGCTTCCTGTAAAAATTAGGATTTTAATTGGTCTTTAAAGGAAGTCAGGGAAGTTCAGAGGCAGAGCTGAGGAGGAAGATAATTCTAGGTATGGGGGATAGCTAAAGAAGATGCCTGGAACTGAGATGTTGTTTAGTCCCTGGATTAACTAGGAGGCCGATATTTTTGAACTGAAGGCCACATGTTAGAGAACAAGAAAACTGGAAAGGTAAGAGGTTCTGGCATGTGAAGGGCTCTGAATATCAAACCAATAATTTTGTATTTGATCCTGGAGGTAATAGGGAGCTACCAGGTTTATTTCAAACAGCTGAGGGTGGCTAAGCATAGAGAAAAAATTTGGGGAGATTTATGAGAACTGTCTTCAGGTATTTGCAGGTTGTCATATGAAAGAGGGATTGAACTTGTTATGTGTGACTTCAGAGGGAAGAATGATGACTACCTACATCTCTAACCTGATCCCACCCTACAAACCCTACGCCTCCATTCTGGGCAAATGTATTAACCTTCATCATGTTATAAACATTCTTGACTCTTTCACTCTCTTCAAATGGATCTTCATTTCTTCTCTTAATCTGAACTCTACCTTCCCCTCAATAATTATAATAGCTCAAATTTCTTTTTCATTAAACTTTTCTCAAATAATCTAGTCTGAAATCATAGACTCACAATCCTTTAGAGTTGGAAGTAACTTTAGTGATTATCTTCTCCAATCCATGTCTGAACAAGACTACCTTCTTATCTATTCTTCATCTGAAGATTCCCTTGTAATAGGGAGTCTACTTTGTCTTTAGGCAGCCCAGTCTACATTTGAGTAACTGTGTTAGAAATTTTTTTCTCTTTCTATCAAGTATAAATTTGCAAACCTGCAACTTCTACTCATTGCTCCAAGGGGTAAGGGGGCTGGCAATGGCAAAGAGAATTAAGTCTAATCTTTCTTAAAGATGACAGTCCTTCAAATACTTGAGCACAGCTACTACATTCTCTTCAAGTCTTTTCTTCTTAAGGATATAAATTCACAGTTCCTTCCATTAATTTTTACATGGCATACACTTAGGGCCCATTTGGTTGCCTTCTTCTGGATAGTTTCCCACTTACCAATATTCTTGATAATATCTAGTGCTTGCAGAACTACATAATATACCAGATATGATCTGATTGGGGCAGATTATGTATAGTAATATTATCATTCCCTTATTCTTCAAAGCTATGCCTCTTAGAGAAGTCCAAGCACTCATTTGAATTTAGGGAGATGAGAAGGGGCTGGCATAATTGCGCTTTTGTTGAACCTGCAGTTCACTATAACCTCCAGATCTTTTTTTTCAGGATGCCATTGTCTAAAGATGCTTCCCCTATGACCTCAAAATTTCTTCAGCATTTATTACTTGAACATCTTATTTGGTATTTAGTTTATACTAATTGATTTTGGTTAGCTTTTTATAGCTTTAGCCTCTCCCTTACTGTACTATGTCTTCTGGAAGTGCAGGGTAGGGGCATGGCTTTAAATCAGTATAATTCACTGAGCCATCTGTACTTAGTATTTGTTGATAGTGGTGGGTAATGAAAAGACTTCCATTAATCACACATTGTTCCTTCATCATCTTGTGTGGAATGGAAAAATCTCTTCTAGAAGCATATGTGCTTGGGTTGTCAACAAAATTTTGTGTGCACACAACTTGGCAAAGGATATAGTTGGCCCCATCCTCTGGAAATGATGCTGCCATATGCTGTTCCTGCCCAGAGCTGCTTGCCCCAGACTGGGGAGAATTGAGTGCTACATTTGGCTTTACTAATAGTCACAAAAGTCAAATAATGGACTGATGGCAATTATCTTTATGACTAGACTATCAATAATGCTGGCATAAAAAGAAAGCCCTATATAGCTAAGAAAAGCATGGATCCCTCTCCATTTAGAGAGAAAGGGAAGAGAAGAACAAGCGCAAAGAGAAGGAGATGGGGGGGGATGATTTCACTTTTTTTTTTCTCAATCTTTCTTTGGACTTGAATCAAAACTGAATCTGTGATTAGGAGCACTGACTTTCTGGTGTTCTGAGGAACCCTCCCTCCCCCATGGTTAAAAAAAATGAACATAAATTAACTGATGAACTGGATAAATGTTGGCATTTCTAATGTAATAGGACTGTGTAGGGTGAGTAACTATTTGTATGATCTTCATTAACATCCATCTATTTGCTAGGGGAGCAAAGTTGATGGAGCACCAGCCCTAGAGTCAGATGAGTTTAAATCTAGCCTCAGACATTTACTAGCTCTGTGATCCTGGGCAAGTCACTTAATGCTGTTTACCTCAGTTTCCTCATCTGTAAAATGAACTGGAAAAAGAAATGGAAAACCATTCCAGTACTTTTGTCAAGAAAATCCCAACTGGGTTGACAAGTGGAACTACTCAAGCACAACCACCACAACAAATCTCAATGAAATGCTGAAATGAAAGCTTTCATAACTTTCGAATAGGAAATTCTTATGTTCTAGAGACATTGTTGTCTTATTCTAAATAGAAAAAAAATTAAATGAATATACAAATCTATTTCTTGATTATATTCCTCTAACGAAGAGATAGGTCTATGAAACAAAAACGCTTGCTTTCATTTCTTCCTTAAGCAAATGTCACTGTACATTCATGTTCTGTTTCTTAATAAATTACGGGATTAACATAACCACATTTCTGGAATTAAATATTCTAGCTTAATCCAAACTGAATTCCCACTTCTCACATACAACTTAATATTTTCCTAGAAGAACTGTGCAAAACGATTATAAAAGTGGCATTGAGTGATTGCCAACATAGACTTTCCAATAACCCCACATGGATTTTGACATTTATATAGTATTTCAGCTGAACTTTAATTCTAACCAAAAAATTACTCTTTCTGCACTGAGAGTCCAGTTTTATGTTACCTTAAACTCAGAGTTCCTTTTTTATTGCCAATTCAACCAAAGTATTAAACTACTATCTTCAATCTTCTTGAAATATCTGGTTCATAACTGATAGCCTGAAAAAATATCTTGAAGACATGGAAAAACTAATTGTGAAAGCAGTAAAAGTTGGTCTTTGGCTTGTGAGACCTTGGAATTTTGTGAGAAATTGCAAAGATTTTGTGATAAAACTAGTTGAACAAGTAGTTTACTGTTTTATATCAGTCTATTTTGGGGGGTAGAAGTTTTAATACAAACAATTCAGTGAAATAATTTCTAAAACCAGTCAATTTAGGGAAGAAAATACTTAAACTTTTTAAGTGGATACCTTCTAAAAAGGTGAGTGCATTTGGAGATTCGGACTTTAGGAATTCCACCTAGTCTAAATTTTTTTTTGGAAAGGGCCCAAGAGTCCTCATGAGTCTGAAAAATTCCTCTTCTAGAAAATATCATTTAATTTTCATATTGTTCTTTGAAAAATAACAAAGCAGTCTACTTCCATATCAAAGGGGCAAGGTAATGAGGATTGTATCTATGCTAAAAAGAAGTGATAGCTTTCTTGTATTAGGAATGCCTTAGGTTTAAAATCTTCATCTAGATTCTTCTATGTATTACCTAAAAGAGTTTTGCTTACCAGGAATTGTTACTGTAGGTTGAAAAGATTGCTCCTCCACAAAGACCCTTCTCTGTACAAGTCAGAAACCAGTTTCTTTTTTTCCTCTGTGTGTAAATTGTTGTAGCCCTGAGCCTCTGGTGCTCAGTTGGGAGGACTGTCCTCTCTTGGGAGTAAGGCTTTTTTGTTTCTCTGGACAACACGTGGTTAAAATGACTCATAAGGCAAAAAAGGTGAGAACAGAAAGGGAAAATATAAGGCTGGCCTCCCCTTTTGGCTCAGTGCCAAAACATGAATAATCTATTTTACAATAGGTTATTATTTTCTTCAATGGAACTGATATCAAAATTTAAAAACTTCTCTTATATATTTATTTCCTATATCATGATTTTCTTTCTTTTCCCTTAATCCTAATTTCCCCATACCAAAAATGACATCTGTAAACATGTTTAACACAAAAGTATATGTACAATATTTCCTGACTGTTCACCTCTGAGGGAAGGGGATGGAAAGGGAGGGTGGAAGGATATTATGTAACTTAAAAATATGCATATGCATGCGTATGAATGTTGAAAAACTTTCATAATATATATAATTGGAAAGACAAAATAAATATCAAGTTAAAAAAAATTCAGCTCAAATTCCATCTTCTGCAGAAGGCCTTTCCTGATCCCTCCAATGGATAATGCCTGCTCTTCTAAGAGCACCTTCCATCTGCTATGTATATACTTTGTATGTATATAGACATTTACATATTATTTTAGCTATTAGAATGTGTGCTTCTTGAGGATAGTATATAATATATAGTAGTACATAGTACATAATATGTAGTATATAATAAACACCTTATGAATACTAACTGACTGACAGCATATAAATGAAGAGAGAAAAACACATGATTGTCATGAGAAGGTGCACTACTCTACTAAGAATTGGGCAGAAAAGTTGAGACAAAGAAAAGATGTAAAAGATATGTATCTTCAGAAAAGAAGGTGAGGGTGATTATGTTGATTCTTTCATCTATTTCCCATGTAGAATAGCATCTTTAAATATTCCATATTTATTCAATATCTTCAATTTATTCCATATCTTATCCTTTGCCCTTTAATTGGCATTGATATTATTCTTTGCTTTTACTTTTTTCTTGCCTGGGACCAAACCTCCACATCATTTCTTACCTGTTCATCATTCTCATTCTCTTAAAATTCACACTTTGCCCTAGGGACCCTGGGTTCTGATAGATGAACTTTCGTCTCAACTTGATCCTGGACAGGACTTCCATGCCACTTCCTGGATAGTTCTACACCATGCCAGCCCATGCCTGCTTTTGATGTGTTGTCCTGTTCCATTAGAATGTTACTTCCTTGACATTCAGGGAATATTTTGTTAGGAAGGAATTGTCTTGATGGCTTGAATGCATATTTAACACAATGTTTAGCACATCACAAATATTCTGCCTTTCTATCTATCCAATCCATAGTCTGACTATAGCAGGTATTCTTAACATTTTCCTGTGTCATGACTCTCTTTCACAGTCTGGTGGTCTATCAAACTCTTCTCAGAAGATTATTTTAAAATTAATAAAATAAAATATATAAAATTTAAAAGTAAACCAATTATATTGAAATAAGAATGTAATGTTTTCCCATCCAACTTAATAGAACCCCTGAAATCTATTGATGGTCCTTGGACTATACATAGTTAGCTGATTCAGAAATGGATCCTACAAAAACAACCAACTGTTTCCTTTCTGTTTTCCCTTTCCAAATGTTGTCCCTTTCTGAAATGATATATGTAACAGGTATGGAAGAACTCGCTCCCTCAACTCTACAGGATTTGAAGGAAAACTAGACCCTCAAAGAGTATATAGAGATGTTGAAATCTGGGGAGATATATATGTATCTATATAGCTCTTATAGGAGACATTTGCACAGAGAAAAAAGAAGTCATAAAGTCATAATATGGAGAAGAAACCCAAGAACCTCCCTCTTGCCTGCTAGAGAGGTTGGTATAATAGGGAATAGTAGGCACTAAAGAATCATCTAGAGAGAGCTATCTTCTTGTTGATATTGTATCATGTGGAATATATGGATACTGAAGAAGGGTAAAAACTGTAAAGGTGGATGGTGGCTTGATTTCCTATACAAAGAAGAGGTTTGTTCCCCCATGGCTAAGTCCTTTTAAAATTTTTCTTGTATTAAATAAGCCTTTCTATATTTGATGTCTTATTATGTATGTACAGGTAAGCTAAGTGTCCTTTGAGAAAGAAAAAAGACCCTATACAAATGTTTCCAGGTTTTTCCTTTGGGGAGACACGAGTTAGACAGAACCAGCCAGAAAAATTTTATAGGAGTTGTGAACCAGACATTAGTGTTCCCAGGGTTTCCTTGAATGAAGATATAAGCCAGAGAGATTGTATGAGAGAAGAACCCTCCCAAATTGAACATGGATACTTGTGCTATGGAGTGATATTTTGATATCTATGTACTATTTGGGATATCATCTGTTTGTGGAAATCCTTCCTCTAGGAGTCTCCCTTTTCCAGACTCTTCATGAAAACTTCCACCTGGAAAGTTTTGGACTGAAACCATTGAACTTTGCTTACCTAAGGCCCATGTGGCTGCACGGGCATTTCTAGGATGTTTCTAATCCTCATTTAAGACTCAAGAGAAAGATGAAGAATAGACACAGTTCTTGATTTTGTGCAGTGTTGTTCTGACACCCTGTGGGAAAATCTTGTCTGCGTTGAAAGCTAAGATAACAAGTCACCACAGGATTGTTCTAGCCATCTAATAACCATTTTAAAGGGATCAGGTGCTTCCAGTGACTAGGCTAGTGCATCTGGGGCCTTGTTATAAAGAAAACCCAAGGGAAAGTGTGGACATGGAGCCTGCATCATTATCCAGTCCTTTAAGGACTACAACTCCTTTGTAACAAAATGGGAAACAGATTTACCATTACAATTCTACAATGGGAAGTCAAGAGTTGTGACACAGAAGAAATTTTTACTTAATCCCTTAGTCCTGTTCCTTAGACACAATCAATAGAAAGAGGTTGTGAATTCTGTCTGGGATGATTAGGTACTCCTTGATTACACCTAGCTCCAAACTAAACAATTGAAGAAGCTCAGTTTTTAATTTCTTTGTTTTAATGTCTATGAGGATTGTATTGAAAGATGAGGGGCAGACCCACAGTTGTGTTCATTTCAACTGTTTTTGGTTTTATTATTGGAAAACAAATCCTCTGATTGCAGTTTATGGGCCTGAGAGATAGAAAAAGACCTGTTGAAGTTGAGGGGTGTTTTCCATAGTTGTCAAAATGAGATTGGCTAAACCTAGAATGGTGTAGACTGGTCAAAAGAAGATCTACTAGCCTGTATTGAACTAGTAGAAAGAATCTATGATTATCACTGCAGACCACATCTTTAAAGCCATACCACTTATTGGAACATGAAGAGAAAATAATATTTATCTCTATTTCCTTTTTTTTAGGTTGACCAAGGCCACACAGCTAGGTAATTATTAAGTGTCTGAGGCCAGATTTGAACTCAGGTACTCCTGACTCCAGGGCTGGTGCTCTGTTCACTGTGCCACCTAGCAGCCCCTGTATTTACTGTTAATGAACTTTTTTTTTTAAAAAGCATTTGACTTGGTAGAATAAAATGTATCCTTGAAAGTACTCTTCAAATTAGAAATTCCTTATTTCTGTGGAAATTATATGAGACTATGGTAGTCACTACTCTAGAGATAACTTTCCTCTGTAATTTGCTGAGTTGGACTCATCAAAGAAAGTACTATAAAGGGAAATGGCTTGTTGTGGCATATGTATTCCAGGCTAAGAGCTATGAAGGGTTAACACAGAAATAGTTATGTGCTTTAATGAGCAAGATGTACTTTAGAGCTTAGATAAGGGAGTAGCTGCATGTCTGAGCCAACTAGGTGTATTCCCAGGCTCAGATAGATAGCACATTCTGAGATAATTACCTTCTGCACTTTGTTTATCAAATCACTGTTTGGTTCTCAAAACAATCTTCTCTCTGTTTAGCAGAACACTGTTTGGTTCTCAAAACAATCACCTAAGACATATACAAGTTATGCATGTGAAAAAATGCTTGCTAAAACATTTATGTAATTGGTTACGTAAATGTAGAGTATAAAAGTATGTATCCTGTGATCAATGAATGAACCAGCTTATGCATCATATTGATGTCGGCCTGGGTTCCCTCCTCTGGACTCAACAATGGCTTGTCAGCATCATGGAGATATGCTGTTCGTATTTCCTATTCATTGATGAGATATTACTGATGCTTCTAGTCACAGAGGAGATACTGCTAATGGCATCAAACCCAGAAAGCCTACACAGAGAAATCCACATCAATGTAAAGAGAAAAATTTGGCCAACTATATTAGAAATGCAAAGCATATGGAAAATGCATTTTGTTGATTATTTATTACTAAGCAACATAATTTCATGTATATATGCATATACATACACTTGTATATGTGGATAGTGCATAGATAGGTATGCATATATGTAGGTATGTATATAAATCAACAAGCATATATTTAATACCAACTATGTTCAAGGAATTGTGCTAAACATAGGAGATAAAAGGAAGCAAAAGATAGCTCCAGGAATTTACCATATATTGGGGGAGACATAGGCAAGCAACTATTTAGAAGCAAGCCATATCCTGGATGAATAGGTAGTAACAGAAGGCACTGGAATTGAGAGGAGTCAGGAAAGACTTCCTATAGGAGGTGGGATCTTAGTTGTATATGTATGTATATATAAATGTAAATATGTATATGTGTGCATAGACTTGCATATTTATGCACCTGCACAGTATGTATAGGCATGTATGTGTGTACATAGGTATGCAAAATTTGTATATCTCTATCCAGTGACTTTGTCCTCCTGACTGTTCTTAGAACAAGATGCTTCATCTCCCACTTCTCTGAATTATTGACTAAATGTTCCCCATGCCTGGACTGCTCCCCCTCCTTATCTCTGCTTCCAGGCTGCTCTGGGCTTTCTTCCAGACTCATCTACAATCTCACCTTTTGTAAGATTTTTCATGCCAATGTCTTCTTTCTCAGATTGTCTTCCATTAACTTTGCCTTTTTTTTCTTTTCGGTTTTTGTGGGGCAATGGTATTGAGTGACTTGCTGAAGGTCACACAGAAAATAAGTGTCAAGTGTCTGAGGTCAAATTAGAACTCATTTCCTCTTGACTCCAGGACCAGTGCTCTATCCTCTGAGCCATTTAATTGCCCCTCACTTCCATTCACTTTGTATGTATCTTGTATATAAATAGTTGTTTACATATTGACTCCTCCATTAGAATGTGAGCTCCTCAAGGACTGGGCCTGTATCTGCCTCTTTGTGTATCCTCAGTGTTTAGCACATATTTGAGACATAGGCAGTCAGTCAATGAATAAATATTTATTAAGCACCTACCATTTAAGTGCCAATGGGCAGGGAAATGGCTCAGTGGATAGATTCCTGACCTTGGATTCAAAAAGATGTATAAAATCTGGTCTCAGACTCTAACTGCGTGACCCTGGGCAAATTCCCTAAACCTGTTTGCCTCAGTTTCCTCATCTATAAAATAAGCCAGAGAAGGAAATGGCAGACCACTCCAATATCTTTTCCAAGAAAACCTCAAATGAGGTCACAAAAAGTAGGACACAACTGAAAAATGACTGAACAGCAATGTTAAGTGCTTATTAAATTCTTGTTGACCCACTGACTGACTATATGTATATGCTTATGTGTATTCATAGGATAGGTACTGTATCTATGATTTCATTGATATAAAAAACTCCCAAGTGAGGAAAGTCTCTTAGCTAAAGCCAGTTAAGTTTCATCTCTGAAATTTAGTCTTGAAGAGTTTCCTAGATCACTGAGAGATTGTGATTTAGTGTCACACAGGTAGTGTGTTTCACAGGTGAGACTTGAACCCATATCTTCTTATTTCTAACCACTATAATATGTTGTTACTCATGTATGCATGCACATACATGCATTTGTATATTTACACACATGTGGTTACATAAGCATATTTTTATGGAACATTTTTACGTGGATAGGCAATGCAATTAACTAGTGGTCTTGACTCAGAAATGAGGACAAGAAAGTGAATGAAACTGGGTTGCATCACATTTGAGAAAACACAAAATTTTCAGTGAACTGAAATTACACATTGCTACAAAAGTCCATCTCTTTAAAACCAATATTTTCTCAGTGACAATATAAGACTTTAGATTGGATCTCAGTAGAATCAAAATTAGAAATAATCCAAAGGGTAATGTAATAAAATATGGTGGGTATAAGGAGGTTTTAGGATTTCACCAACAATATACAACATATGAGAAAAGGTCAACGACAATATTGAGGCCATATATACCAGAATAGGAGATTGGCTTATTATATCATGAGAATACATAAAAGATAGTCTAAACAGTAGTTTGTGTGAAGTATAAGTATGTGTCCATCTGCTATATATGGCTCAACCCACATATGACATGGATGATAATATGGTCTGGGATCTAATCCAATCTGTTCAACCCTTAAGGGAAACAGTAGCAGGGTCATTGTTGGAAATTTGTTACTTTACTTGCCTATTTCCAAGAGGAGAGTAACCATATTGAGGGTAAACAGTCCTCAAATTTGTCAATGAGTTGGGGAGTTTCTACCCCAAGCATGTGAAGACTTTCCCTGGCAATACAGGCAGATGAGAATAGTTTGTTCCAATGACTATGAAAGTGGCTAAAGAAGGTGTTTTAGGTCTTGACCAGACATCGAAGACTCCAAAGTCGTCCACTGCATACAGGGTTATCACCATTTGTCTTGACTTTTGTCTTGCCACTATACTTCGATAACTCTGGAATAGAAAGTAAAGCTGATGACTTTGTGCAACTCTGTTTCCCTTAAATCCAATTCTTGCCCAAGTCAAGATATCACTCATGAATAAAGAATGTCTTCCTTGAAAATGAATCAAACAATAGCATATCTATTTGTCAAATATTGGTAGTCCAAGGGATAATACTTTTTGACCCAGAACAAATGCCATTTTCCTTATTGCTTTCTGGGAGAAGGTAAAACTTTAACATACTATTATTAGCTTATCTCTTTTCCACCAAAAACTGGTTATACAAAAAATCATCTTGTATAACTAATAAGTAAAATAGTAAGCAGAAATTGGTGAAGTTACACTGATTGGAATAGACCAAAGAATATACAATAATAAATGAACTCTTTGGCTGGGAGAGAGATAAGATCTTAGTCCAACAAGCAGACAGACAGCATTTTCACTGAGAGGAAGTCTATGCTTAGTGATCTTTAGAGAGGCAGGCTCTGGAAGTCAAGGAATGTTTTGGGGGGGATGGAGGAGAGTCCAGCTACTCTTACTTCTCTTTCTCTAAGGTTCTAAGGGATTACCTACCTTAGATACTTATTAGTTTTGAGACCCTGAACAAGTTATTTAATCTAATCCAGGCTCATTTTCCTCCTCTGCAAAATGGAATAATAATAATGATAGCACCCAACTCCTAGGTTGTTTATGAGGATTAAAAATATAATGCGTTTTCCTTTAATTTTTCTTTATTTTTCCAATTATATTTGAAGATTGTTTATGCTTTATTTTTTAGAGATTTTTTTCCTCCCCACCCTTTTCTACTCCTAATCTAGTTATCTGAGTAGGTTCTACATGAACAATTATGTTACACATATTTTCATATTAGTCACACTGTGAAAGAACAATTAGAATAAAAAGGGAAGTAGGTAGTTCATAGTTCAAGGGTTTATAGTTGACCTTATTAACAAAATAAAAAGTCTTATTATTTGTTAAATATTCACCATTCACCTATGCTACAAAGTATGGGTAAAGGTAAAGTCAATCTAATTAACCACAAAACTCATAGGAAATCATCTTTATCTTTTTAGATTGCTAATATTAAAGTTTGTGCTCTGAAATAAAAATTATCAATATAAGCTACTGATAAACTCAGTAGAGCTAATTTAATAGAACTTAAAAATATAATAAGATTAGGTTCAACATTAATTTATATTCCTTATGATATTTCCTTTCTGGCACTGAGTCTAGGGCTAAGTATGCAAAATAAACTTCTAAGGCAAATGGAAAAAGATTTGGCACTTTGTAGTATCACATAGTTTTTAGGACATTTCCCACTACCACCACTGAAAAAAAAATTCAATGCATATTTTCTTTTGATTAAGGCACTAACATGAAATATGCTCTTTTATTTTTTCTATTTGATGCAAAGCATACTAGTGGTTTTTCACTTCATAAAACCTGGTTAGTAGAATATATCTCAAAGATAAATATAAATATTAGCTAAATGCTTATTATTTCTAATAATGATAATAATAATTCTCTGAATAACAGAGCTGACTTATATAAGACTGAGCAAAATTTTTTATTGTCAAACTCTAAATGAAAATTCAATTAAAAATTCTAAATATAGAAATAGGTTATTAAATTTTGTGTAAGGCAATGAACAAATGATAGAACAAATTTTCTTTAACTTCTGAATTGGTTTCTTCTATTAGATTCAAGCTCTACCCTCAAATATTTAGTAATTTCTAGCCCCAATCCTCATTTTATTCCTCTTTTAAATTTCTAACCCCAAATTATTTTCAAAGAAACCAGGTACTTCCACCCAGTGTTAGCCAAAAGTATCTTTTCCTCCATTAAGACTACTTGAAAAAGATATATCCATATATCAAGGAAATCAATCAGATTCTAATTTACTGAAACCATTCAAAACTTTCTCTTGAAAGAAACTAAATCTTGCAACATAGTCTTAGTTTCTAAATAAACTGTTTCAGGATAATAGCTTATGTTTAACAGTTGCAGTAGTAGGTGATATATCCCACTTGAGACTTCCCTGTCTTAGAAGTTGAATTAACTTGAAGTATGAATAACTATGCATGTTACCTCAGCAGTTCAAAGTAAATATTATAAATAGCAAAATCAACCTACTTCTTAGTATTACTTGTCAATAGGATGGAGTAAAATCATAAACCAAATTACTTGTTTCTTAATATATTCCCTTTGAGGGAAGAAAGACATTTAAATAACTTAATATATTAAATAACTCAAACACTTTAAATTCAAAGGGCTTGGGGGAAGAGGGAAAGGAACACCCAGAGTTGTGGGGTTTTTTTTAACCAATTATGCTGTATTTTATCTTCATATGTATATTGTTTCAGCAAAAAAGTGAAAAATTGAATTTAAGTTTGACCAACCAATTAATCATTTTGTATATATATTTGTTTAATGCCTGTATGTTACAAATTTAGATTGAATAAAATAAGTTTGCTGTGAAAAGAAAGAATAAAAAGGGAAAAAACATAAGAATAAAAAAGCAAAAAAAAATTTTAAAAGGTGAAAATAGTATGTTTGATTTGCATTCAGATTTCATCCATTCTGGATGCAGATGGTATTTTCTATCATGGGGCTTTTAGAATTGCCTTTGATTAATGTATTGCTGAGAGGAATTGAGTCAATCATAGTTGATCATCACATAATTTTTCTATTAAGGTGTATAATGCTCTCCTGGTTCTGCTCATTTCACTCAGCATCAATTCGTGTAAGTCTTTCCAGGTTTTCCTGAAATTTGCCTGCTCATCATTTCTTATAGAGCAATAATATTCCATTGTATTCATATATCACAGTTTATTCAATCATTTCCCAAGTGATGTGCATCCCCTCAATTTCTAATTCTTTGCTACCATAAGAAGAGGTTATGTAATGTATTTTTCAGTCTTAGATCATATATATAATAGCTATCATCAACATAATCATCACTAATACTATTACTGAAGGATACAACATGAGCACAAATTTGTATAACTTGAGGTAAATTGAAGAGGTTATATATAGCTAATTGGAGGGATAAAGAAAACTTTTTCAGAATATATGATAACTAAATTGAACTGTGAAAGAAGGGAAGGATGCTGAAAGGCTGAGATTAATAGGGATCTGGATTTCAGATAACTTGTGATAAAGTACTGAGGCAAGTGGCAGGAGATGAAATATCCAGTTTGGAGAATAGTGGCTTTGAATGTAAAGTTTGTGAAAGAGAGGACCATAAAGCAGAGTTGAAAAGGTAAACACAGAATCACAAAATTTGAGATCACTAGGAGAGTTCTGTGTTCAATTAGTCAATTCAAGCTGTTTTTGCTTGTCTTTCTTTTTTTTTAAGTTTTTTTGCAAGGCAAATGAGGTTAAGAGGCTTGCCCAAGGCCACACAGTTAGGTAATTATTAAGTGTCTGAGGCTGGATTTGAACTCAGGTACTGTATTTTCAAAGAGGACCAGTGACATCATGGGTATTATTTTGACTTGCTCATGAAAAGATTTAAGTGAGTCAGAGTTACACAAAGGCATCAGTCTCACTCACTCTTCCAGACTCATCTAAAGTCAAGACATCTGGTGATCTCCTGGGAGGCAATAGACCTTGGCTACTACTGTCCAAGTTCTAAGCATCCTGCAGCTATCTTCATAGCCATTGTAACAAATTATTCTCATTTACATATTCTGCCTGGGGAAGTCTTCAAATGTTGGGGGTAGATATCACCTCCTAATTTTTTTGAGGCCAGTTGCTTACCCTTAACCTGGTTTAGCCCATTGCTGAGATGGTTTTACTGCAATGTGGTCACTGTGCATGCTTTAGCTTCTTAGAGCCACAGGGAGAGTTGGGTGAATGGTAGTACCAAAGGTGGTTGAGTTACTCTGAAAAGGTTCAGTAAGCCCCTATAACAGAGTTGCTAGCTCTATCTGAACATCCGAATTCATACTTCTAAGGGATTAAACACTAGAGTATACTCAGCAAGTCTAATCTTTGCCTAAATGCATCTTATAAGAAGGAAATCATTCCTTCTTAAGGCAAACCATTCCAGTTTTGGACATTTCTAATTGTTACAAAGAGTTCTTAGATTAAACCTAAATTTACTTCTTTGTAACATTCAACTATTTTGTTCAGTTCTTCCTTCTGGGGTCAAATGGACCAAGTTGAATCCTTTCTCACATGACATGAAATGGCAATCCTTTCAAAGTTATTATACCATCTCTCCTCTGTTTTGGTTTCTATAGTCTAAATGTCTCCAGTTCTTTTGGCCAATTCTTATATATCATGAACTCATGTTCTTTCACTATTCTGAACACTTTCTAGCAACAACATTGTGAGTTGATCAACTATGATGGCTGTAGCTTCTCTCAGCAGTTTAGAAATATAGGACAACCCTGGGATTTCTGTTGTGGACAAAGTCATGCACGTGAAAATGAAACAAACAGATGAAAAAACAACAAACTTCCAAACCACTTTCTAGTTTATCAATGACCTTCTTAGACTGTAGCACACAGTAAGCTGTAGAACTCCAGATGTTTTGTCTAAATAATTAGGGTAGAAGTTAGTAAGACTAAAATCTCACCATTTCTGGATGCTTTGCCTCTGTTAATGCTTCCCCAGAAGCAATGGCTTTTTTCTTGAAAGCTGTATCACACTGCTGATTTATATGAAAACTTTGGTCCAATTTATTACACATTTATTATATTCTACACAATGTGCTAAGTTATGAGGATACAAATAAAAGCAAAGTAACTTCACTAAAACTATAGCCTTTTTCCCTCAGAAAAATTACTCTTTAATTATGACTCCCTCATCTTGTACTTGTGAAGTTGATTTTTTAAATATAATATGAGGTTTTACACTTATTCTTCATTAGAATCAACTCTATATTCTAGTTGTCAAGATCTCCTTGGATCTTTGTCCTATATGATAACTCTTCTTTCCAACTTGGTATAATCTTCATATTTGACAGGCATATTGTCTATGCAAATATCAAATAGTTTTGAGTCAAGCAAAGATTCCTGGGATACACCACTGGGCTCTCCTATCAGATTGCCATTAAATCATTAATGACAATTCTTTGACTTTGGTCATTCAACCCCCCCCCCCCCAAAGAATCAAGGTAAAACTCACTGACTTATTATTTGCCAAATCTGTTTCATCCTTTTTTTAAAAAAAATCAGAACATTTACCTTTCTTTAATTCGATGGCACCTCACCCATTTTCCATGTTCTTTCAGGTATTACTGACTAGTGTATCAACAACATTTTCAGCATTTATATCATGGCAACTAATCCTGTTAATCTGATCCAGTACTCTTTTTTTTAGTCTTATTTATTTTATTTTATTTTACTTTTGGTTGTGTTTTGAACTTTAAATTGTCTTCTTCCCTCCCAACCCTACCCTAGAGAAGGACAACATTTAATATATAAGTGTGGTACCAAACAACACACACTTCCATATATTAATTCTTTCTCTGGAGGTGGATTTTCCTTCATAAGTCCCTTGTAGTTGATTTGAATATTCATATTATTCAGAACAGCTTAGTTATTAATAATTTTTCTTAAGATGATATTACTATTACTGTATACAACATTCTCTTGGTTCTACTCATTTTCTTACAGCACAGTAATATTCCATCATAATCAAATACCACAGCTTATTTAATCATTCCCTAATTGATGGGCTTCCTCTCAATTTCTAATTCTTTGCTACCACAAAGAGAGCTGCTATAAATATTTTAAAATATATAGATTCTTTGCCTTTTTCCCTTATCAATTTGGGAAACAGATGTAATAGTGACATTTCTGGGTTGAAGAGTATACAGTTTTATAACTCTTTAGGAATACTGTCAGATTGTTCCCCCAAACAGTTGGATCCAGTTCACAGCTCCATCAACAGTGTATCAGTGTCACAGTTTTTCCACATCCTCTCCAATATTTACATTTCCTCCCTTTATCATATTAGCCAATAGATATGGTTCTCCCACCTTGAAGTTAAAAAGTTATTAGCTTCTCTGTTTTGAGGGAAGAGAGAGAGACAGATAGACAGCTAGATACAGAAGGGAGGGAGAGAGACATAGATTGACGGAGACACAAAGAGAATGTTTCAGAAGATACCCAAATCTTTGAAGTTCTATCTCTATTATAAAATCACCATGGTAGAGTGAATAGAGAAATGACCTTAGAACCTAAGGTTGGATGATGTCCTGCCTCTGAAATATATACTGGCTTTGTGATACTGGCAAATTGTTTAATATCTCTATTATGCTATGAATACTTCTGAGTCACATTGAAGTTGCTGACCAACATTTTGCATTGGAAGGGGGAACATCCCTATATGGAAGTTCTGTACTAAGGAAATCATAGGTCCAGTCTGTGTCCCTATCATTACTGTTTTCCACACATCTTTCATTTTTATATCTTTGTCCCTGACATCTCTCTGCCTGGAGTGCCTTCTTTCCTCACCACTTCCTCTTAGAATCTCAGATTCCTTCATGACTCAATTCAAGAGCTATCTTCCACATGCAACTTGTTCCCTTGAGTTGTTCCATCTACACAATTATTTTATATTTATCATTTATATAACCCATGTATACTTCTATATGCACATGTCCTCTCTCCCCTAGGAAAGGAAACCCTTTGAGAGTAGAGATGATTTGACTTTTGTCTTTGTATTTCTGGTATATATTTTGCAACATGTGGGATTTTTCCCATAGCATGATACCTTGGACATAATAGGTACTTAATAATTTGCTGATTGACTTGATTTCCTTTGAGTGCCCCAATGGTATTATCTCAATGGCAATAAACTACATTGAAGTAAGTTCATTTCATCTAGACAATAATAGTGAAAACCCCTGAAGTTCAGGGGTGGGGGTAGATGTAAAGGATGAATGTATGAGACTTGGCAACTGATTTAATATGGGAGTAAGAGACAGGGAAGAAAAAAGTAGAAGATGACTCCAAAGGTGGGGGAGCAGGAGTGAATAGAAGAATAGTGATGTCCTCAATAGAAATAGGGATTTTTGGAGCAGGGAAGATACAAGTGAAGGAGACAATGAGTTCTATTTTTAAACATGGTGAACTTGCAATGATGACAACATATCCCAATGGAAATATGTAGCAGATCGTTGTTAATGCAGGCTGAAATTCAGGGTGGGAAATCATGTCCATCATTTCTATGGAGATACTAATTGAACTCTTGAGAGTAAATTAGATCACTCAGAGGCATTTTAAAGGCAACTGGATATTATTTTTGATACTTTTATCCTGTGTAATTAGATTTGTAGAAATCAGAACCCACAACTTTGTTCCCTACCACCCAATGTAAGTGATGCAGGATAGGAAACATATACTTTATATGTGAATTGACAAATAATTAAATGTTCAAATGATTATAGGAGATAAAACTTGCAGATCATCTAATCTAACTGCCTCATTTCACAGATAAAATGGTTCAAGGAGATAAAATGAAGCCACAGAGGCTATGAGAAATAGTTGTTGTTCATTCCTGACTATTTACCCTATTTGGGATTTTCTTGACAAAGATATTGGAGTGGTTTGCCATTTCCTTCTCCAGCACATTTTACAGTTGAGGAAACAGAAAAAAAGGGTTAAATGATTTGTCCAGGGTCACATAGCTAGTGAGTACCTCAGTTCAAATTTAAACTTAGGAAGATGAGTCTTCCTGACCTCATATCCAACAGTGATAGTTTCAGGTTTCAAATTCAGATCCTTTGACTTCAAAGCCAGTGTTTCACTCACTGTAGCACAGAATCATCCTCTTTCATCACTGGGTTAGAAGTAGGAGGGAGAAACGAAATGCACATTCCAGATGCAAAGGTGAAAACACCACTCATTTTCTCCATTCAGCAGATAAGTGCACAGGATCAGGTGGTTGTTATCGAAAGCCCCACAGGTGCAGTGAAGGGAGAATGAACCTTTGTTTCCCATGAATAGAAGCTGAACACTAGTATTTAAGGGTTTAAACCAATAGATCAGTCTATATTTGGGGGGGGGAGCCCAGAATATAGGTTGGATTTCAATATTGATTTAACTTTATCAGTACCTCATGCACTGTTTTGAACTTTAAGATGCAAGTTCTTGGCATAGGTAGCATAGCTAGCTAGTATATTATTATTTCTCATTTACTTAGCAAAAATCTCACTTAAATTTTTTAGAACCTGGGGCTTCTTTCTTTGGGTATTGGGGAGTAGAGTGGGAAAGAAGATCTCATAGTCAATCTCATTATATGAAAAGTCTTCTTTTGGTGTCCCCAGTTTTGCCCTTTGCTATTATTTATTTTATTTTCCCAAGAAGGGTAATGAGTATTTGAATTGGAGTCATCATGGTGTAGAGGAGAGAATGCTAGAATCAGCAGACATCTCTGTTCAAAATCTGCCTTGGATACTTCTTTGCTGTGTGATAATGGTCAGGGGAAGATCACTTAACCACTCTAAGTCTGTTTCCCCTTCTATAAAATGAGGATTAAAATCTATAGTGTCCCCTTGTTGGGTTATCATGAGAATTAATTGAGAATATATTTGAGGGGTGTCTAGGTGGTGCAGTGGATACAGCACTGGCCCTGGAGTCAGGAGTACCTGAGTTCAAATCTAGCCTCAGACACTTAATAATTATCTAGCTATGTGGTCTTGGGCAAGTCACTTAACCCCATTGCCTTGCAAAGCCTTAAAAAAATAAAGAGAATATATTTGAATGCTTTACAAACTCCAAATTAATATATACATATAAACACACAATGCATGTATTTATGTATGTCTATGTTTTTAAAATGTTAACTATTATTATTATTATTCATGAGCTTCAAACCATACCAGCTCTGTTGAGTCATCATCTCTACCTTATCTTCAAGGGAAACTTAGACTCCAAATCTAGAATCACTGGAATAAGTGATCTTTTATCTTTTCTTGCCTAGAAGCACTTTACTTTTTGGTCATCAGATCCAAAACATCCTGTGTGTGGCTCCCTCTCTTTTCCACTTCCAGTTCCTTTTTATAGTTTTTTTCTTATTAGAATGTAAGCTCCTTGAGGAGAGGAACTGTCTTGATTTTTATATATTCTTGAGCATAGCACAATGCTTGGAACTTACAGTAATGACCTAATAAATTCTCTCTCTCTCTCTCTCTCTCTCTCTCTCTCTCTCTCTCTCTCTCTCTCTCTCTCTCTCTCTCTTTCTCTCTGTCTTTCTCTCATACCTGATATAAAAAGGGAATAAGAATGAAAATCATAGTCCTTTCTTATATTCTGTAAAGATTATTTTGCCTTCAAAGTGACTAATATAGAAATGTTTTACAATATTGCAAATGTATAATCTATGTCAGATTGCTTACCATCTTAAAGGGGGAGGAGAGAGAGAGAGAGAGAGAGAGAGAGAGAGAGAGAGAGAGAGAGGAATAGTCTCTGAAACTCAAAACTTAAAGAAAAACAAAACTCTACAAATGCTGAAAATTGTTTTTGCATATAATTGGAAAAAATGAGATATAATTTTAAAAAAGAAAAAAACACTAAATAAAAAAAGATAATTGTGTTTTGGGAACCTTGGAGATAGTTTTGGTGAGCTCTTTGTTTAGCTCCCGCCCCTTTCCCATGGAGCCATAGTGGATTTCTTCAGACTATAAGGTTAAAGTAAAATTTGAAAAGGACAAGAAATGGGAAAACACATTCATAAGCAACCATAAACAATATTAGTATTCATAAGATGTCTGATAATTCAAGGAAATAAAGGATCATTTGGACCTGGCATTATTTTATAACTTACTACTCCATTTACTCATGTCTTCCTCCTCTCTTTTCTGATGATAAAGAGGCTCTAGAACATGCCCAAATAACTGGAGATAGAATCTCTCATTTGGAGAACTGGGGAGCTTAGTTCTGGGAGAATTGTGATGATATGTCAAATCAATAAATCAACAAGCATGATTAAGTATTCCAGGCACTATGCTTAACACTAGAAATGCAGCAAAAGATAGAAACAATTGCCATTCTCAAGCAACTTCAGGTGTTAGGGAAGTGCCTTTGAGAGACTGACTGTGGAGCATGATTAGTCATTCCTAGCTGGTTCTGGATATCCAAACATGTATGGAAGAGGAGGCATGTTGATTGGTTGCAGAAGTATTCTAAAAGGCCTGTAAGCATCAGCTACAGTTTCTTGGTCCAAGTGTTCTAGGAACAACTTGGTGATATGGGGATTGAGTGCCTGGCCTGAAGTCAGGAGGACCTGAATTCAAATTTGGTCTTAGACATTTATTACTTGTGTAATCCTGGGTAAGTGATTTTACTTCTATTGGCCCATATGTTCAATGCTAAAATAGGGAATAATAATAATAGTAATAATAATAGTGATGATGATGATGATAGTACCTATCTCCTAGAGTTGTTGAGGAGCAAATGAAAAAATATATATCTCCTAGTATAAAGCTAGGTGTTTCTGTGGATAGAGCACCAGCCCTGGAATCAGGAGGATCTGAATACAAATCTGATCTCAAACATTTGATACTTACTAGTTGTGTGACCTGGGGCAAGTCACTTATCCTTATTGTCTCACATCCAGTCATCCTGATTCATATTTGGTCATTGAACCCGGATTGCTCTGGAGGAGAAAGTAAGGCTGATGACTTATCTCAGCCCCCCCCCCCCCCAATCCAATTCACTTGCCTGTCATGGCAGCACTTCCTTGATGTCATGGTCCTCTCCAAGAATGAAGGACAAATATCATAGAGCAGAGGTAAAGGTAAAAATATCTGTTCAGCACTCTCACAGTATCTCACGATATTTTAACACTTTTAAATATCAACTTTGTAGGAGTATGTAATAGTAGTTAATGGGTTACTGTTTCATAGTAAGTATTTCAAAGTTCACTTATGAGGTTTTTGTTGTTGTTGAATTTCACTATCTTAGGCAATGGACTAACACTTCTCTTCCTAATCTAATTTGTCCATTGAGTGTTTTCTGAAAGATACTCTGGGAGTCTTTTGGAGAGACCCTAGACATAAGTCATTCCTAAGCTATACTTAAGAGATTTCTCCCAGTTATACTCTGAGGTGGGAGCAGAAGCATCAGAAAAGACTTAAATTCACTCTTTGGAGATTGTTCTCACTTCAGAACTGAAGCTGTTTTTTCAAAGGGTTGTTTTGTGCTTGTCCAGGATTTAAGCCTAGGATCTCTCATATTCATTAGCTTATTGTCAAGACAAGGCAAGAAGCATTTACTAAACATTTACTTTGTGTCAGAACCTAGGTGCTAAACTTCCAGAAAATAAACACAAACAAAAAGGAAGATAGTTCCTGAACTTAAGGAATTTATATTCTAATGATAAAGACAGAATACAAAAGGGACCTGAAAAGTGTGAAAGTGTAGGGGCCGCTAGGTGGCACAGGGAATAGAGCACCGGCCCTGGAGTCAGGAGGACCTAAGTTCAATTTCGGCCTCGGACACTTAATAATTTCCTAGCTGTGTAGTCTTGGGCAAGCCATTTAACCCCATTGCCTTGCAAAAACCTTTAAAAAAGTGTGAAAGTGTGGGTATGTGGCAGAGAGGTTTGAAGTCCAGAAATTCAGGGACAGAACTAGGAGGGGAATGAAGGTTGGACCTCTCCACAAAATAGAGGTCCCAGGAGGAAATCAATAATGAAACAAATGACTTTCTGATGAAAGAATATAGCAGGGTGAGAAGACCCTAGGTCTTCAGTATGCTATATCAGCTGAAACAGGCTTTTGAAGTCCAGAAGCTCAGGGGGCAGAGACTGGAGGAGAGAAGGGGATCATCCATGATCAGAGAAAGAAACAAAAAACAGAATAGCAGGCAGTCAAAACTTTGAGGACTAGTCTCAGGCTCATCTAAAAAAATTTGCTTTTACAGCCATCTGTGAGCAGTTGCTCTACCTGCCTGAGGCAGGGAAGTGAAAGGCATCTCCTTTCTACCCTTGGAAGTTCAAGGAAGAGCTTTTGGAGTACGATCTTCAGAGGAGAGGAAGGCAAGAGAGCTATGGCAGAATAGTTTTCTCCTTTTAAGCCTTCTGAGTGGACAGCTTTTTCTGCTCAATGGCCCTCCCACAAGAATCAATCATCATCAGTAAGGGATAGCTTTGTCAACTCAAAGTACAAGTTCTTCACACTTGAGCTAGAACACTTGTCTTTCAAGAAGTGGGGAAATGGTGGTTCTTCCTTCTGTCCTTCCTTCTCCTCTTTCTCCTTTTTTTCACATTACTACAATAGTCATGGTGTAAAAGCAAACATAATTTCCTCCCAACAACCCCCCACCCCGCGATCCCAAGAAAGAGAAACCTCAAAAAATAAAATGAGAGAAATAACAGTGTGCTTTGAACTGTATTCAGATACCATCAACTCTGTTTTTTGAATGGATAACATTCTTTTTTAAAAATTGTATTTCAAATTTTACAATTTTTCCCCCAATCTTGCTTCCCTCCCTGCCACCTTCCATAGAAGGCAACTTGATAGTCTTCACATTGTTTCCATGCTATACATTGATCAAAATTAAATATGTTGAGAGAGAAATCATATTCTTAAGGGAAAAATTAAATATAAGAGATAGCAAAATTACATAATAAGATAACTTAAAAAAATTAAAGGTAATAGTTTTGGTCTTTGTCTAAATTCCACAATTCTTTCTTTAGATACAGATGATATTCTCCATCACAGATATCTTAAAACTGTCTCTGCTTGTTGCACTGATGAAATGAGCAAGTCCATTAAGACTGATCATCAACCCCATGTTGTTCTTGGGTATACAATGTTCTTCAGTTTCTGTTCATCTCAGCATCAGTTCATGCAAATCCTTCCAGGCTTCTCTGAATTCCAATTCCTCCTGGTTTCTAAAATAACAATAGTGTTCCATGACATACATATACCACAGTTTGCTAAGCCATTCCCCAACTGATGGACATTTACTCAATTTCCAATTCTTTGCCACCACAAACAGGGCTGCTATGAATATTTTATTATGTGATTTTTTTTTACCCTTTTTCATGATCTCGTCAGTATATAGACCCAGTAGTGGTATTGCTGGATCAAAGGGTATGCATATTTTTACTGCCCTTTGGGTGTAATTCTAAATTGCTCTCCAGAAAGGTTAGATAAGTTCACAGCTCCACCAACAATGTATTAGTGTTTCAGATTTCCTACATCCCTTCCAACATTGATCATTGTCTTTTCTGGTCACACTGGCCAGTCTGAGAGATATGAAGTGGCACCTCAGAGATACTTTAATTTGAATATCTCTAATCAGTAATGGTTTAGAGCAATTTTTCATATGACTATGGATCATTTTTATTTCCTCATCTGTAAATTGCTTCTGCATATCCTTTGACTATGTGTCAATTGAGAAATGGCTTTTTTTAAAATAAATTTGACTATATATTTTAGAAATGAGCTCTTTGTCAGAAATACTAGTTGTAAAACTTGTTTCCCAATTTACTGCATTTCTTTTGATCTTGGTTATAGTGATTTTGTTTGTACAAAAGCTTTTTAATTTAGTGTAATCAAAATTATCTAGTTTGTTTTTTAATGATGTTCTCCATCTTTTCCTTGGTTATAAACTGCTTCCCATCTATAGATCTGACAGGTAAGGTATTCCTTGATCTCCCAGTTTGCTTAAAATATTGTCTTTTATGTCTGAATCCTTCCCCATTTTGATCTTATCTTGGTACAGGGTGTGAGATGTTGGTCTAATCCAAGTTTCTGCCATACTAACTTCCAGTTTTCCCAAAAGTTTTTTTTATTGAAGAGAGAGTTTTTAATACCAGAAGCTGAACTGCTATTTCTTTTAGCATCTAGTCCATTCTACTGATCCACCACTCTATTTCTTTATAATATAATTTTAGATTATAATGCTTTATATATCATATACATTTTTAGATTCTGATGCTTTATAATATAATTTTAGATCTGGTAGGGTTAAACCACCTTCTTTTGCACTTTTTTCATTAAATCCCTGATATTATTGACTTTATTTCTCCATGTGAATTTACTTACAATTTTTTCTAGCTCATTAAAGTAATTTTTTGGGAATTTGATTGGTAAGGCACTAAATAATAGTTTAATTTAGGTAAAATTGTCATTTTTATTTTATTAGCTCAGCCTGTCCATGAGCAGGATAGCATTCTTTATCATAATCCATTAGAGAAGTTGCTTCAATATTTTTTCCCCACAGTTACTATTGCTAGCTGTATTTCCCCCATCCTATTCTTCCTCATCCTCATTTATTCTATTCTTATTATATACCCTCTTCCATGGCTTTCCCCTCTCTCTTCTACCATCTCCCCCTCCCCACCCCTCACCCTGTTCCTTTTCTCCCATCCCTTTCCTTTCCTATTTTCCTCGAATAGGATAGATTTCTATACCCCATTGAGTATATATGTTATTTCCTCTTTGAGCCACTTTCAATGAGAGTGAAGACTCACTCACTCCCCCTCACCTTCCCCCTTCCACTTCAGTTCAAAACCTTTTTCTTGCATCTTTTATATAACCTAACTTATCCATTCTACCTCCCCTTTCCCTTTCTCACAATACATTCCTTTTTCACTTATTAACTTCATCTCTATAATATATTATACATTCATATTCAGTTTCCTCCTGTGCCTTGTCAATATATACTCCTCCTAACTACCCTAATAAATGAGAAGGTTCATATGAGTTATTAGTATCATCTTCTCATGCAGAAATACAAGCAGTTCAACATCATTAAATCCCTTGTAATTTATCCACAATTATGCTTCACCTGAATCCTGTACTTGAAGGACAGACTTTCTATCTCTGGTCATTTCAACAAGAAAGTATAAAATTCCCTGTTTCATTGAATATCCATATTTTCCCCTGAAAAAGGATGTTCATTTTTGCTGGGTGGTTGATTCTTAGTTGTAATCCAACCTCTTTTGCATTTCAGAATATCATATTGCAGTCCCTGCAAGCCCTTGATGGTAAATCCCTTTTGATCCTGACTGTAGCTTCATGATATTTGAATTGTTTCTTTCTGGATGCTTGTAATATTTTCTTCTTGACTTGGGAGTTCTTGAATTTGACTATAATATTCCTGGGGGATTTCATTTTGGGAATTTCTTTCAGGAGGTGATCAGTGGATTCCCTCAATTCTATTTTACTCACTGCCTCTAGGAAATCAGGCTAAATTTCCTGGAAAATGAAGTCTAGTCTCTTTTCCTAGTCATAATTGTGAGGTTGCCCAATAATTTTTAAATTATCTATCATAGATCTGTGTTCCAGGTCAGTTGTTTTTCCAATGAGATATTTCACATTTGCTCTAGTTTTTCATTCTTAAATTTAATTCATTTATTTATTTTCACATTATTACAATAGTCTTGTTGCAAAAGTAAACATAATCTACCCTTCCCCTATCAAGATAGAGAAGCCTCAAGAAAAATAAAATGAGAAAGGATAAAAAAAGTATACTTCAGTCTGTGTTCAGATACCATTAGCTCTGTATCTAGGATGAACAGCATTTTTTATCTTAAGTCCATAAGAGAAGTTACTTCAATATTTTTCCCCATAGTTTCTATTGCTAGTTGTATATCCCTCCATTGTATTCCTCCCTACCCCTATTTATTCTATTCTCTCTCTCCTTTCACCCTGTCACTCCTCAAAAATGTGTTGTATCTGACTACCCTCTCCCATGATCTTCCCTCTCTTTTATGACCTACATTCCCCTCCCCCTTCCCCTTCTTCCATCCCTTACCCTCCTATTTTTCCTTTGGGATAAGATGTATTTCTATACCTTATTAAATGTGTATGTTATTTTCTCTAAGCCACTTCCAATGACAGTGAAGGCTTACTCATTCCTCCTCAACTTTCCCCTTCCACTCCATTGAAAAAGCTTTTTCCTTGCTTCTTTTATGTGAAGTATCTTAGGTTATTCTACCTCTCCTTTCCCTTTCCCCCAGTACATTCCTTTCTCCCCCATTAACTTCATCTTTATAATAATATATTATACCTTCATATTCCTGTGCTTTGTCTATATATGCTCCTTCTAACTACCCTAATAAATGTGAATATTCTATGAGTTATCTGTATCATCTTCCCATGAAGAAATACAAACAATTCAACATCATTAAATCTCTTTTAATTTGCCTTTCCCTTCCACCCTCTCTATGAGTCCAATAATTGAAGATCAAATTTTCTGTTAAGCTCTGGTCATTTCCACAGGAAAGTTTGAAAGTTTCATTTCCCATTTCATTGAATGTTCATCTTTTCCCCTGAAAGAATATATTCAGTTTTTCTGGGTAGTTGATTCTTGGTCCAAGCTCCTTTTACCTTCCAGAATATCATAGTCCAAGCCCTACAAGCCCTTAGTGTAGAAGCTGCTAAATCCTGTGTAATTCTGACTGTAGCTTCACAATATTTGAATTGTTTCTTTCTGGTTGCTTGTAATATTTTCTCCTTGACTGGGAGTTCTGGAATTTGGCTATAATATTCCTGGGAGTTTTCAGGAAATCATCAGTGGATTCCCTCCATTTCTATTTTACTCTCTGCTTCTAGGATTTCAGGGCAATATTATTGGATTATTTCTTTAAAAATGAAGTCTAGGCTCTTTTCCTGGTCATGACTTTCAAGTAGCATCATAATTTTTAAATGATCTTTCCTGGATCTGTTTTCTGGGTCAGTTTTTTTCAGTGAAATATTTCACATTTTCTGTTTTTCATTCTTTTGGTTTTGTTTTATTGTTTGATTTTTCACAAAGTTATCAGCTTCCCTTAGCTTCATTCTACATTTGAAGGAATTATTTTCTTCAGAGAGCTTTTTTATTCCCTTTTCTATCTGGTCAATACTGCTTTTTAAGGCACTCTTCTCATTGATCTTTTGAACAGCTCTTTCCATTTGACCTAAACTGATTTTTTAAAAAAAATTTTTTTTTCTAAAATGATTTTTAACATGTTATTTTCTTCAGTATTTTTGGTATCTCCTTCACCAAGCTGCTGACTTGGTTTTCATGATTTTCCTGCATTGATCTCATTTCTCTTCCCAAATTTTCCTCTATGTTCCTTTCTTGATTTTCAAAATCTTTTTGGAGCTCTTCCATAAACTGAGACCAATTCATATTTTTCTTGGAGTCTTTGGATAAAGAAGCTTTGGCTTTGTCAACTTCTAAATGTGTATTTTGATTCTCCATGGGGCCAAAGGAATTGCCTATGGTCAGATTCTTTTTCTTCTGTAGTTTACTCATTTCCCCAGACTATGACTTGTTTTTAACTCTTTGTTAAAAGGAGGTTCTGCTTCCAGGGTGAAGGACACATTTTTCCAAACTTTTGAGGGTTACCTCAATTCATGAGAGGCTCTGATAGCTCTCCTAGCTTGTGCTCTGGTCTGTGAATGACCACAAACACTCCTCTCTGCCCTGGAACTGTAAGGAGGGCCCCTGCTCCATTAGGTCAGTAACGCTCAACCTAGATCTGAGTATGGGTAAATCAACAGAGTTCTGCCCCAGGGAGAGTGGAGAGACTTCAGCAGTCTCTCTTGACCCTCTTACCATCCATGGACTGAGCACTCTGGAAGCAGCTGCTGGTTGACTCCCTGATGAGCATAGGCCTACTTGCAGTTTCTGAGTTGGACTGGACTCTGCATTCACTCTGGTGTGGCAGAGTTTTTCTGCAGATCTTTCAAGTTGTCCATGGCAATATCTGGGCTGAGAGGTCTGGAAACTGCCCCCCCCCACTTCCCCAGACCCAGGCACCCCAGGGACCTAGGTGTCCCATGAGCTGTTCTTGGAGGGCTGACCGGTGCAACCTAGGCTGTGCTGTGGCCTTTTCTGACCCTGTTGTTACACATCCTTCTAGTGGATCTTCCAAGTTGTCTTGGGCTAGTAAATTGTTTTGCTCGGTCTTTTTGTGGATTCTGTCACTCTAGAATTTGGCTAGAGTCATTATTTAAAAGTACTTGGAGTGGTCTGAGGGAGAGCTCCTGGGATTTCCTACCTTTACTCTGCCACTTTGGCTCTGCCCCCTAAAATAGAGTCTTAATAAATATTTATCAACCAACCAACTGACTGACTACAGAAATTAGCAAGCAGGTAAACAATTTAGACAATATAATTTATGCAAGTGAGTGAATCAGGAAAACAATTTATACAATGATGTTTTGGTTGGTTGTTTCAGTTTTGTCTCATGGTCTCATTTGTTTCATGATCTCATTTGGGGTAAAAAAAAATCCTGGAGTGGTTTGCCATTTTTTTTCCAGGTTCATTTTATAGATAAGGAAACTGAGATAAACAGGATTAAGAGACTTGCCTAGGGTCACAAAACTAGTAAGTGTCTGAGGCTACTTTTGAACTCAGGAAGATGAGTACAATGTTGTAATGGAAAAGGGCAAAGAACTCTGGCCAATGCAGTCAATTATCAAATGGACTGATGATGAAAGATGTTACTCTCCTCCTCCTGGCAGAGACAATGGACTCTAGATGCAGAATGAGACATACAATTTTGGACATTGACTATGTTGTTTTGTTGTTCAGTCATGTCTATCTATGTTTTCTTTGCAAAGAGACTGGAGTGGTTTGCAATTTCCTTATCCAATACACTCCCATTTTCCAGATGAGGAACTAAAACAAATATGGCTCAAATGATTGTCCTAAAGTCACATAGCTAGTAAGTGTCTGAGGACAAATTTGAATTCAGATCTTCCTGATTCCAGGCCCAGAGTTCTATCCACTGCCTTAGATAGTGAACAACAGAGCTGAATTTGAATCCAGGTCCTCTGAGTAAAAATCTAGTGCTTTCCCTTTTAATTCCAAGACCAGTACCATATCCATTTTGTTCTGCTATCTTTCTAGAAATGATTGTCTTAATTTAAACAGATATATTAGAATTTTCTTCTCATTCTTCTCAACCTGAACTTTATAAGGCAAACATGGTTTCCCATGGAACCCAGCTTTATTTTAATTCTTTTGGATGTAACACAGATCAGTCCTTTTTTAAACAATGGGTGAAAGAAAGTGGAAAAAACTCATCTGTACATTTTAGGGAGATAGAGGCAGACCTCATTATAGGAAAAGAGTATATTCTTAAGAGAAACATATTTCTGAATAGCAAGGAAGAACTTTTCCAAAGCTTCTTCTTGTTTCTTTCACCCTCCCTAACATGGAGAGCCTCCTGAAAGAATGAACATAATCCTTGCTCCATAATGCTCCTTTTAGACCCTCCCTCTGCCATAGTCATCAGTAAACACATTTCCTTTAAAGTTCATTGTACCCTGGTCAGATCCTTGTTGCTGTCATCTATAGACCTAAACAAGGTCAGCATCTTTCTCATAGTCATTATCTCCACCCCTGCTCTTTTCATATACCTTGGTTTTCCAGTCCCTCAATTATTCAACTTCAATTGGCATAACCACACATAGAAATGTCCTTACCTTACAATACTAAAATTGTTCCAGAGACAATAATTTCTAGTTAGGCCTCAGCCCTTTCTAGTCTCCCAGTTGTAAGCACTCTATGTCTTTCTAAATTATGATTCATTTACTTACTGACTGGATATATGCTATGTACTCAAAGTAGACTGGGAGACAAGAGACCCTTTTAGTTTTTCTCTTTGTACCCCAGCACCGAAAATATTGTCTTATTTATACTAGGTACCTAATAGAAGTTTGTTGAATTGAATAAGGAAGCAGAGTTCCAAAACAGGTCAAAACTTTGGAGATCCTTTAACTTGTCTAGTAACTAATAGGACAAGAGGAGTGGGTTTGGTCCTAGTGACTAGGTATTCAATATCCCAGTTCTGGTTTTCTTCTTCCCAAGCCATAGAATAGGACTCTGAAATGCTGTGTTTTTAATTTGCAAAATCCAAATTCTAGCCATTTTCTTCTTGAAGACAATGTAGTGATTGAAACAGGTTGTTAGAAATTTACCAGCTGACAAGTCCGGTAGGTTTTGTACTCTCTTTGCTAGCTCAGAGAAAGAAAGCAGAACTTAAATTTGAAGTAAGATAGAGATGGGTCACTGTGGAGAAGAAGCTTGACTGAAGTCATTGAATCAACACAGAATTCAAATTAGAAAGTATCTTACTGGTGCAATGACTCCATTTTACAGATGAGGAAACCAAGACCCAAAAAGGTGAATTGACTTGAACAACACCACAGAGTTTTTTGGTTGTAGAGTTGGGACCTGAACCCATGTCACCTTTCTCTCAGGCCATTGCTCATTCTACTAAAACCTGTTACTTCAACAAAAGTGGATCAGTAATATAGAGTAATATAGATAGTCATAAGTACATTCCAGGACCAGATACATTGTAGACCCAATGCAAACAGGGATCTTCGGAATGTAGCTTTAGAGATGAAATGGATTTAAAAGACAATCTAATTCAAGATTTTATAAATGAGGAATCCAAGAACCAGTGAAGGACAGCTAGCTGACTCAATGGATATAGAATGAGGTCTGGAGTCAGGAAGACAGTTAAAATTCTTCTGACACTAGTTGTGCCAGCCTGAGTAAGTCACTTTAACATTTGCTTCAGTTTTCTTATCTGTAAAATAGAATAATAATAGTACCTATCTCCCAGTATTGTTGTGAAGATCAAATGAGATAATAATTATAAAGAGTTTAGTCCTTGGCACATGGTAAATACCACGTAAAAGTTAAACATTAGCTATTATTATGAAGGGAAATGATTTGCCTAAGATCACACAGATAGCAAGCATGAAAGGTAAAACTTGAATCTAGTTCTTCTGACTCTCTAGCCAGTACTCTTTTCATTATCTCACTCATACTCCTGCTACTCACAGGATGGTCAAGGTTAACCACTGCATCCTGGTCCATCTGTTGTCTGGCCACTGGACCCAGATGGCACCAGAGAAACAAATGAGGGTAATGACTTTGCACAGCCTTCCCTCACTTATTCACATGCAAATCATAACATCACATCCTGGCAGAACTGGAATTTGAACTCAAGCCCTATGGCTCAAGTTCTATATGTTCTTCTATATTAAGCTCTTCCAATTTATTTGACTTCAAAATGAAGTTGTAAATACAAAAAGAGTTTAAACATATATATATATATATGTTTAACAATATATATGTAAACATCATGTATATATATGTAAACATGCATATATAGGCATACATACTGAGAGCGAAAGAGAGGGGGACAAAGAGAGAAAGAAAAGGTGCTATTGGAAATGAAGCCATATCATTACTAAACATGTATGAACCTAGTGGTATAGCATCCAGATTCCTAGAGGAAAAACTGAGTGAATTACTAGGAGAAATATATAGCAAAACTACTACTACTACTACTACTACTACTACTACTACTACTACTACTACTACTATTATTATTTCAATTTTTTCAACTATCTGTTTCCCCTCTTGCCATATTCATGGGTATAATTCTTAAAGTCCTAGTAATGCCAGTTCAGTGAGTCAGGGTTCATGTCTAGTTTAGAGATGCAGCTAACTAAATCATCACAACATTGGAATTTTAGGTGAGATACATTTCAAGAACATACATGCAAGTCACATCATTTAGCATAGTATCCTAAGAGCATAGAATTCTTTGAACATAGGGTACACAGTGGGTATTACCTAATGGAAATGACCCAACATGATTAAGGCAATGATGCATAACCGAGTGACCTGCTCATTTTGGGAGTGAAGAACTTTTATGTCCAAAAGAGAGGCTGAGAGGGGAAGTACTCAGCACTCTGGTGGTCCTAGCTGGGGATTTTATTATTATATTTCATATCCTTTTGTGCAAAAAAATTTAGGGGAGACTGGAGCTCAGGATAAGTGGTATATTTCTCCATACCTGTGGATATGTAGTCATATACTGGAAAAAAGGGCAAATAGTTCAATTTGTCTGATTCATAGATTTTATAAAGGGTAGTAATGTGAAATAAAGCTAGAAAGGTAGGGTGGGTCAGATGAACAGGACCTAGAAAATCAGGTTATGGAGTCTATAGTTTCTTGGGCAAGTTCCAAATACAATTGGCAACTTGTGAAGGTTTTTTGGGTAGGGAAATTATGTAATATCAATCATTCATTAAGGAAATTATTTTTGGCAGCAGTATTAAATATAGATTAGAGGCAGTTGAGAGACCAGACAGAATGGGATCAGGTAAGTATTATTTTTACTAGCGGGTGGGTGAGTGCAAAAAGGTTTTGTCTTTGGTTAAAAGAGTTTCAGGTGACAAGGAATGTGATGAAGAAAGATTTATTGGGTGGGGAAGATATTGTTTTGTTCCTGAATTGTTATTATGCCTAACTGCAACCCTGAGGATAAGCCTTCTTTAACCATTTTGGTCTAACTGAATAAGAAATAACTGGTCTATCTTTCTCTCTTCATATTTTTTTATTCTTCAGTTTTTCTTTTCAATATTCTTCAAAATTTCTTCTCTCACTCAGAGTTAAGCCTTTCTGACTCAAGGGATGTAGAATTCTACTCCTGTTCTCCACAACTTCTATTTTGAGTCTCTCCTCCCTTTCTGTAGCTTGATTATTTTGCTGTTGTTCTCTCTGAATAGGCCAACAGTCTTGGCTTCCCTCAAAATCTTGGCTCCAAGTCTTTTTTCCTATAAAACTCTGATCTACAAACATTACCAGTATTGTTTATTGGTTCTGTGAAAGCAGTGGATTAGGAAAAATAATGTTTCAAGGAATAGTTTGTTCCATAAGAACAAAATTGAGTCAAACCTCAGTGAAGATGGCATTATCTGGATCATAGACTAAACTAAGAAGGAAGAGAAAAAGCTGCATTAGTAAAGACTGGGTTAAGTGGGTGGTCTAATGTTATAGTAGGGGTGAAGAATTAATTGATTAAAACTGAATATAGTAACAATGACTTTATTGTTAAAATACTTTTTTGGTTATTTTTGATTTTATCTCTTCTTAGACTTTCAGAAAGTCTCTTTTTGTTTCTACTTGGGTTTTTTGATTTTTTTGTTTTTCTGCTTTTTTGAAATTTATGAGCCCAATTCATTAATTTGTTCTTTTTTAAAAAAAGGTGCTAATAAAAATGATTATATATATAATATACATATAATATATTTCCCCTTAATGATTACTTTGACTATGTCCCCCAAATTTTGTGTTATCATCTTATTATTGTCATTTTCTTGACTAAAATTATTTATTGTTTTATGTCTTTTTAATTCACAATTTTAAAGAATTATATTATTTTTTATTTAAATTTGCATCTTTACTTCTAATACCTTTCACAAATTATAATTGCTATTGCATTGTACAATAAAGGATGTGTTTAAGTATTATACCCTTCTGCATTTGCATGAGATTTTTATTCCCTAACATATGTTCATTTTTTTGTAAATGTGACATGCAAAGCTGAGAAATATTTATAATCCTTTCAATTAGGATTCAGTATTTTCCAGAGATCTATCAAATCTTACTTTTCTAAAATTCTCTTCAGATCTTTAATTTCTTTTTTATTTGTCTTTTTGTTAGATTTGTCTAGGTATACACAGAAGTATTCAACTATTATAGTTTTGCTTTCTATTTCATCTAGTTTATTAGCCTTTTCTTTAAGTACTTAAATACAATGCCATTTATAGCACAAGTATACTAAAGTATTGATGTTATTTTATTATCAATGCTATCTTTAAACATAATGTAGTTTCTATGCTTATCTCTTTTTAAAAAATAATTTAAAAATATTTTTTCCAGTAATATGCAAAGGTGTTTTTTTACATTCATCCTTTTGTAAGCTTCTGAATTCCACATTTTCCTATCACCCTGCCTTCCCCCTGACCCCCTTCCTTTGGATGAGGATAGCATTTTCCATAAGTGGTCTCACAGGACTGACCTTGGTCTCTGAACTACTGAGAAGAGCTGTGTCCATTATTTCATAACCATGTCTATTTTTTGTGTTCTTTTGTCTGAAATGATTACCTTTGCAGTTTTAAAAATCCAATTGAGACATATAATGAATTCTGTATTAATCCCTCATTGTAGACTTTTGTTTCAAATGAGTTCCTTGTAAATAATAAACCGATGGATTGATATTGCTTTCTAATCTATTCTACTACCTTCCTCTTTTTATGAGTGAATTTATCCCATTTATATTCATGGTTATGATTATTGTGCTTTTTTTCCTCCAGCATATAATCTTATATTTTTTTCCCTCCCCTTTCTTTCTTTCAAAGCAAAACAAGTCGGGGAAAGAAAAAATGAGATAGACTCTAATAATTATAATTGAAACAGTCTATACTTCTTGGCCCTTTTCTTTTTACTCAAAACTAGGAGCTGATCACTGATTTTTATATTTTATTCCCATTTCCCTTCTTCACTCCTCCCACCCTCCAGTCCCCTTTATGATTTATCTTCTGGTGTTGACATTTCTTCTACATGTGACTATTTCTTGCTTGACTCTACTCTTTTTCTCTCATGCACCACTCCTTTTTTTCTTGTCTATTTTTATGTTGAATATTCTGAATCCTTACATCAAATTCTCTCCTCTCTGCTTTCTCTCTGTCTCTATCTTGGTATTTGTCTCTCTGTTTCTCCCCATCTTTTCCTGTGTTTGTGTGTATTTATGTGTCTGTCTCACTAGGTGTGGTTAAAAATGAGACTCTGGAGATGGCCACTCCCTTTTCTCCTTCCTTTATGTTTTTTTACTCTTCTTTGTTCTCCTTTTTTTCTTTTGACTAAGTTGAATCAACATCTGACACTTTTTTTTTAAACCAGATGGAGGGAAAGGTGAGGAAGTTATTGAGGTCAAAGACTCTCCAGCCTTGGAATCCCTATCCTAAGGTTAGACAGTCAGAAGGTAGAACATCTCAACCTCTCTTCCTCCTTATTTTACATGTGATTGATCAGAATGGGTGGGGGTGGGTTCTGGTAGAGTAACTGCCATGGAAGTGGGAGAGGGGATCCCAAAATAAGTTCTAGGCACAAGCCTTCAAGTCAGTTTGTATTTCTGTTATGGGCATGATAATCCTTTAAAAATCAGAGTTCTTCAGTGCTAATTAATATGAGTTTTTACTTTGTCTAGGTTTTCTTTTTTCTTTGTTCTTTGAATTTGGATTGATGGGAAATGAATAAGTATTTTAAAAATACTGTGTTAAGTACTTTGAATGTCTCATTTGACCTCACAACAATTCTATTTAGTGTTTTTATTATCTTAATTTTTACAGTTGAGAAAAGTGAGGAATCAGATGTTAAATGACTTGCCCAGGGTCATATAGCTAGTAAATGTCTGAGGCTGAATTTGAAATCAGGTCTTCCTGACTGCCGGTTCAGTGATCTATCTACCACACTAACTAGCTGTCTCTACATTTTGCTTAATAGCATTTTTTCCCCTGAGAATTGAAGAATTAAAATGTTCAGAGAAAGTAGATAATTCATCATTTCATTCTATAATATATGGTTTTATAGTATAGGTTATTTTGATTGTAAGCCTTTTTTCTTTTGCCTTTGTCAACATTAGATTCCAAGATTTCTTTGTTAGTTGCAGCATAGATTTTTGTGTTTCTGACTATAGTTTCTTGATACTTAATTTCCTTCTGTTTGTTTGCAGAATTTTTTCCTTGATCAGGAAGATTTTGGCTATGACATTCCTTGGTGTTCTCATCTTGGAATTTCTTTTGGGAGGTGACCAATTGCCTCTTTCTATTTTTATTGTGTCTCTAGTTCTAATAGATCTGAGCAAGATTCTTTAAAGATTTCCAAAAATGTAATATCCAACTTTTTTGTTGGGTTATTGTTTTCATAGAGCCTGATGAATTTTAAAAGACATCTTTCTTATGTATTTCATGATCAGCTTTTTTATGAAATATACCTTAAATGTACATAAAAATTTTCAGTCTTCTGACTATCCTAATATTCTTTGTACTTTCATGAAATTATTGAGTTTTATTTGTTTTATTCTATTTTTCAGAAAGCATGCTACTTGGACAAGAGTTTCTACTTTTTGTTCAGTTGTTTCTTCTCTTTCCAATTTTTCCCCTAAAGAGCTTCAATTTTGTTTTTAAGTTTTGGTTGAGTCATTCTTTTGGTTCTTATGATCAAACCACTCTTTTTTTTGGGGGGGGAGAAGTTCTATTTGTACTTTATGTATAGTTATTCTGATGTCTCAGACTTTTCTTAACTCATAGTATTTTGTCATTATATTTTAAAGCTTTTTTCATTGTATGTTTATTTTCCATTCCCAGATAGAGTATATTTATGTTAGGGCCTATTTACCCCCCTCTCTACTCAGACAAGTTGATACCCATCAGAAGTCAGCCCTGTCTCCCAGTTTGTTTTCGAAAGGAATGTTAGTTTCTGGCTTCTTTGAGGATCCTAACATGTGCACACACTACTTGGCCCAGTTACTGTACCTAGTGACCTACTGGGACTTGGCTCTATACTCATTTGTGGTTATGGTAATACAGAGCCAAGATCCTGCTGGCTTCAGATCTGTTTACTGGAAATTGGGTTTGACACCTCTTTTCATCACAGCCCCTTCTAGAGCACCTAAAGGTTTTTGGAGAGATTTAAGAATATCATTATTCAGACAAACCTAAGATTTAAATGTGCTTGCTCTCTCTGAAAGGGTCAACAAAACAATGACCTTCAAAGGCACTAACATTTATAAGACATTCTAAAAGAGATAAAAATAGTAACAAGTGGTAGAAGATAAAGATGAATTCTGACTAAGGCAGATTCAATAAGGCGGTGACATTTAACTCAGTCTTTAAAAATCAGTTATTAGTAAATAAGTATTTATAAAGCACCCACCAGGCATTGTGCTAAGGACTGGTTATACAAAGAAAGGTCAAAGATAGTACATGCTCTTGCAAATAATTATGTCATGTAAATACATTAATAATATGAATTCAGAGAAACTTGGGAAGACATGAAATGATGCAGAAGTAAGTAGGAGAACAGAATATGTAATTATCTTAATTTAATTATCTTAATTATCTTAATAATTTAAATAACCTTGCATACAATTCCTTCAGTAACATAAAGAAAAACACTGAAACCCATTAGAATTTTGATCCATACAGTGACCAGTCATGACTTCAAGGGACTGATGGTGAAGCATGTCTCCCTCCTCTTAGCAAAAAGGTGGTAGACTTTAGGTATAGACTGAGGATTTCATTGTCAGGAAAGTGCTGATTAGTTCTGAACTATGATTCTTTGTTTCAAGGTGGAGGTGATCAATCTGTGTGTATTGGGCAAGTTCTTAACTTTTCTCTACTAATTACCACCTGGGTGATATGGACCAAATATTTAACAACTTTGGGCCTCAGTTTTCTCATCCATGAATGGGTGTGATGGATTGGATATCTTTTTGGGTCCCTTCCAGTTTAAAATGTATGATTCTAAGTGATGTAAATAAATAAAAAATGCATCAATAAAACACTAACTTAACACAATTATCTGTCAAAACCTTTGCTTGGCTGAATAAAGTCAATGATCCAAATCTAGCAAATATGTTGATGGAGCTACAGGAGCAAAAGGAACAAAGTCTTTTTTCCTGCACATAAATATATCATGTGTCAGAAATAAGGAATGGAATGAAGGTTCTTGTGTACTAAAGAGAAAATTTTTAGGCTAGAAGGAAGTCATAATTAGGTACCAAAGCAAGATAATGAGTAACTTTGACTTTTTTGTTTTGCAAGGCAATGGGGTTAAGTGACTTGCCTAAGGTCATACAAACTAGGTAATTATTAAGCGACTGAGGTGGGATTAGAACTCCGGTCTTCCTGACTCCAGGGCCTGTGCTCTATCCACTGTGCCAACTAGCTGCCTCCATAACCTTGGCTTCTTGCAGCAAAGCAGATACCAGTGAATAGAAATTTAAACTAAGAAACTTAATAGAACTGTGACCAGATGGTTCAATTAAGAGCAGTGTGGCATAGTTAAAAGCACATTGACTCTGAAATCAGATGATCTGAATTCAAATTCTGTCTCTAACACTGCTTTTGTAACTTCAGGCAAATTGTTTAACTTCTCTAGGTCTCAGGTTCCTCATTTTTAAAAATAGGAGGTTTAACCAGATAGTATCTGGGGTTTCTTCTAGTTCTGTACCCATAATCTTATGAACTCCATGCATCCTCACTGTCATCATTACACTGGGTATCCTCACCAAGTCCCCAAAGCCTAATTCAATTCAACATACTTTATTAAGTACTAAACACTGGGTCTATAAAAATCAACAGGTCTTTATCCTCAAGGATTGTATAGAAGGGGATAGATACAGTGTGAAAACACTTTAGCAAATACTAGATTATTTGAGGAAGTATAGAGGTTTCAGCAGAACAAGGAGGCTTTAATTAAGGGGTATTCTGAAGGTATTTGAAGATTCTAAGTCAAAGAGGAGGGCATGCATTCAAGACATGGGGACAGTAGGTTGGATAAAAAAACGAAGAAGCAAGGAGCTGTGGAGTTTGAACAAAGTTCAAGGACTATTCCCTATAATTTAGAAAAAACCAGATATCTTATCTGATCTTGTTACCTCTTAGACTTCTAGTCTCTTCTCTAAGGATATGATTTCTCTCTCATCATACCCAATGTGGATCAAGGTAACAAAGTAAAGACTGACAAATTGCTTTCCGTGGGGGGTGGGGTTGGGGGAGGGAAGTAAGATTGGGGGGGAAATTGTAAAACTCAAATAATATCTTTAATAAAAATTAATTAAAAAAACGAAGGAGCAGGAGGTGGAATACTGAGTTTGAGGAATGGTTATTCAATGAGTTAGGCAGGAATGGAGAATTAAGTTCTCTTGATGTGGTTAAGTTATGACTTGATGATGAACTCCCTTTCATGTATTCAAATAACCTTTTTTCTTAACTGGTTTTGTTGTTCTTGTTCAGTCACATTTGACTGTGATCCCATTTGGTGTTTTCTTGGCAAAGACAGTGGAGTAGCTGGTCATTTCCTTTTCCAACTTATTTTACAGATGAATGAAGTGAGGCAAACAGGAATAAGTCATACAACTAACTGGTAAGTGTCTGAGTCTGGATTTCAACTCAGGAAGATGTATCTTCTTGTCTCCACACTCAGCATTCTATCTATTGTACCGCCTAACTGCAATATTATAGTCAACTTTTACTAAATATAAAATCATTGTGGCACTCTCACAATCACTAATGGAAATGACCATAAACGATCAATGATAAAGCTGGGAAGAGAACAATTGCCCTGGTCTCTTTTATTCTAGCCAAAAATTGCTTAAGTGCTTGCATATAGCTGATAAAGACCCCACTTAAGAGAGATACAGGTTCCAAAATAATCTGACCGGAGCCCAGAAGAAGAATACAGATTAAGCTGTTTCTCTTTCCCGGAGCTGGCTTCTCTTGATCTTCCCTGTGATGGTTTTGGGTAGGTCTGGAACAAACTCCACCTGGTCAGGAAAAGACAAAATCTTTTCAGATTCAGTACCTGCATTTTCCATCTCCTTCAGTGAGTTGAAGAAGTGACTGTTAAAGTTGATGAAGAATGTGCATTATAGCAACTATCACCATTTCACAGTCATAGTAGTTTGAGGTTTACAAAATGCTTTCCTCACAACAGTCTTTTAAAAAAATTTTTCTTTAATTTATTTACACATTACTAAAATATTCTTGTTTAAGAATAAACATAATGTCCCCTCCCCCACAAAAATATAAAACCTCATGAGAAATAAAGTAAAAGAAAGAGAGAAAAAATGTGTTTCAGTATGTGTTCTGATACTATCAGCTCTGTCTCAGGTGGATCACTTTCTCTATCATAAGTCCATCATAGTAGTTACTTCCATATTTTTCCACAGTTGCTGTTGCTGATTGTAATTCCCTCCATCCATTCCTCCCCACTACCATCTATTATATTTTTTCTCTCCTTTCACTTTCTCTTCAAAAAGGTGCTGTGGGGCAGCCAAGTAGTGAAGTGGACAGAGCACTGGCCCTAGGGCCAAGAGGCCCCAAGCCCACATCCTGCCCTAGAGACCCAGCAACCACCCAACCTCACGGTCCTGGACAGGCCACCAAAACCCAGCACCTTGCAAAAAGTAAAAAAAGAAAATGTGTTATATCTGACTATCTTCTATGATCTACCCTATCCTCTATCACCCACATCCCTCCTCCCCTCCTCCCTGCCCCTCTTATCTCCTTTTTCTTCTAGATGTCTATACCCTATTGAGTGTATATTCTGTTTCTTCTTTGAGCCATTTCCAATGAGAATGAAGGTTCCCTCATTCCCCCTCACCTTCCCCCTTCCATACCATTGCAATAGCTACATGAAATATCTTAGTCTATTTTACCTCTTCTTTCTCTTACTCCCAGTACATTTCCCTTTACCCATTGACTCCATTTTTACAATTTATTATATCTTCAAATTCAGCTCTCTCCCATGCCTCATCTATAAAAGTTCCTTCTACCTGCTCTATTAAATGAGAAGGTTCATATGAGTATTATCAGTATCATTTTTCCATGCAAGAATACATGCAGTTCATTGTCATTAAGTCCCTCATAATTTACCCTTCCACTCTCTATGCTTCACCTGAGTCCTATATTTGAAGGTCAAACTTTTTGTTTAACTCTGGTTGTTTCAACAAGGAACATTTGAAATTCCCCTGTTTCATTGAAAGGTCATCTTTTCACCTGGAAGAGGATGTTCAGTTTTGCTGGGTATTTGATTTTTCAGTTTTACTGGGTAGTTGATTTTTCAGTTGCATTCCAAGCATTATATTCCAAACTCTATGAGAACTTAATGTAGTTGCTGCTAAGTCCTGTGTGATCCTGACTGCTCTTCTACAATATTTGAATTGTGTTCTTCTGGTTGTGTGTAATATTTTATCTTTGCCTTGGGAGTTCTGGAACTCAGCTATAATATTCCTGGGGATTGTTTTTTTTTTGGATCACTTTCTGGGGGAGATTGGTGGATTCTCTCAATTTCTGTTTTACCCTTTGCTTCTAGGATATCAGGGAAATTTTCCTGTAGAAATTCTCTAAAAATGAAGTCAAAGCTCTTTTTTTGATCATGACTTTCAGGTAGCCCTATAATTTTTAAATTAACTTTTTTGGATCTGTTTTCTATCAGTTGTTTTTTTTCAGTGAGATATTTTACATTTTCTTCTAATTTTTCATTTTTTTGGTGTTGAATTATTGTGTCTTGATTTCTCACAAAGTCATCAGTTTCCTTTAGCTCCATTCTACATCTTAAGGATTTGTTTTCCTCAGAGAATTTTCTTATCTCCTTTTCCATCTGGCCAATTCTGCTTTTTAAAGCATTCTTCTCAATAACTTTTTGAACTGTTTTATCCATTTGACCTAAGCTGATTTTTACCATGTTGTTTTCTTCAGCATTTTTTTGGATCTCCTTGACTAAGCTGCTGACTTTGTTTTTATGCTTTTCCTGCATCTGTCATTCCCCCCCCCCAATTTTTCTTCTACCTCCCTTACTTGATTTTCAAAATCTTTTTTGAGCTCTGTCATAGTCTGAGCCCAACTTCTATATTTCTTGGAGTTTTTAGATGCAGAAGCTTGGACTTTCTCATTTTCAGTGTGAGTATTTTTGTTTTCCATGGGACCAAAGTAATTGTTCATAGTCAGGTTCCTTTTTTTTTCTGTTTATACTCATTTCCCCAGCCTGTGCTTTGTTTTGGGGTGCTTCCTGAGCTTCTGAGTATTATTGGGAACCCTTGCAAGGACCTCAATGTGTGAGAGTCTGACTGCTCTTCTAGTCTGGGAATGACCACTAGCTCACCCCACCCCCACCCCGGGGCTGTGACAGGGTGGGGTCCTTGCTCTATGGGGGGCCTAGATTGCAACCAGGGTCTGAATGTGGTCAAAGCCCCAGAGTCCAGTTCCAGGGACAGAGGACCTTGGCAGTCTCCCTCCACTCCCTTATCTTTGTTGGGTTGAGCACTCAGGGCACAGCTGCCTGGAGGCTCCTGCTGGATGGTTCCACAGGCCTGCTTCCATTTCCTGGCTCTGGATTGTGCTAAGTGCCACAGGCATGGCCCTGCTGAGGGCCTGGGCTTCATGCTTGCTCTGGCAGAGGTCTTTCTGATGAGTTGAGCTTGGTGCTCCCTGGGGTGCAGGTCAGGAAATGGCTTCTGCAACTATGAGCCAGTGCTCCCAGGTACCTTGGGGCTGTTCCCAGGAGGCTGAAGTTACTTCAGTCCAGTGTGATGCTGCCCTTCCAACTCCATGGAACAGAGTCTTCCCACTATTTTCCAGGTTACTTTGGGCTGGAGAATTGCCTCACTGGATCTTTCTGTGGGTTCTGTCTCTTGATAATTTAGTTAGAGTAATAATTTTAAAGTTTTTGAAATATTTTGGACAGAGCACCTAAGAGATGCTGTACTTTTGCCACCATCTTGGCTCTGCCATCCTCCCGACGCAGCCTAAGATTCTTGAACTAAAAATTAGAGGGTTGGAGTAGGCTAGTTCTAAGGTTTCTTATATCTCTAAGTGTTATGATACCATATTCCTACTCCAGCCTCCACCATGAACTTGCATATAGCTAATCTTATCCTTAGTTTTCCCATAGAGAAAAAGATGGTTTGGATTAAATACTTCCTAAGGCCACTTTCAACTCTCACATTCTGAGATTCTAAATCTGGTTCTACTGCATCTAAGTATCTTTGTAGAATTGACCTGTATGGGATTTTGATATGCTAGAGAATTACATTAAACCTTCTCTCCTATGAATAAACTCCTCCCATGCTCCCTCCCTTGGCCACATGGTTTTGAGAAAAACAGAAGGCCAGTACAGGTCCAGATTTCCTCAGAGAGTCACTAAATTGAATTTCAGACAGGCTGGATGATGATAGAGGATTATACCCTCCCCCAACCCCATCCCATCCTGATCTTACCTTTCTGGGGTATTTGTAGGGGGCAGTAACTTTCTTAACATGTTGCTGCAGCTCCTGAGCCAGTTGGTCATGGTCATGGGATCTAAACTTTGGGTTCAGGACTACAAATGCCTTCACCACCTATAGGATTGGAGCAGGTGAGGAGTGACTTGTGGGCAGATGGGCCAGGTATAACATAGGACATGCATCTCACTTTGAAGCCAGAATAAGGAAGATCTGTGTGCAAAGAACTATAGAGTTGTTAAAGAGGTCAGTTGATTAGGCATTGGGCTAATGGCTAAGTATATAAAAAGAAATAAAAGAAATATCTTCCCTCAAGAAGCTCACAATCTAATGAAGGGAATCAGAGGATCTGAGTCTTAGTCTTAACTAATTAAAATTATGATGTTAGGAGATCATGCCATTTTTGTGATCCTCAGTTTTTAATCTATAAAATACAAATAATAATAATTGTGCATCTATTTCATAGGGGTACACTGATTTTTAATTTTAACCCTTCTATGTCATAGGATCATAGATTTAGAACCAGGAAAAAACCTCAGAAACCATCTAGTCTAACAATTTCAGTTTGTAGAAATTGGCCAAAGCCCCACAGGGAATAAATATGAAAGGCAGAATTTGGACCCTTGTCCTTTGACTCCTTATTACCTGAAAAATAGAGGTGATCTGTCCTTTGTTTAGTTCATAGACTCAACTGAGACTCATTCGATATAATAGTTGTGAAAACATTTTCCCCCAGGAAAGGGGGAAGGAAAGTTTTGATCCTTGTATGGAAATTTCTCTCCCAATGCAGACTGGCAAGTCAACTGAAATTATAATCTTACCAAAATTCTATGGGGTCATAAAACTATGTTAGAGTTTGAATTATTAGAGGTTGAACTTGAACTCAGGTTTTCCTTATAAAAGCCAGTTTCTATGCACTCTTTCACCATGCCTGTAATGAAAACTTAAACTATAGTACTATCCAAATGTAAGGGATTAGAGGCAACTAGGTGGCACAGTGTTTAGAGAGCACTGGTCCTGAAGTCAGGGTGGACCTGAGTTTATAATTCATCCTCAGAGACTTACTAGCTGAATGCCCCTAGATAAGTCACTTAAGCCCATTGTCCTTAAGTCAACAAAGGTTAAAGGATTATTATTATTATTATACAACCCATCACTGTGTCTCTAAACCTTTCTGTGTTCCTTTAAAATGTAGACAATAAATATGGTTATAGACAGAGACAAGAATCAAGATGGACAAGTATTAAGTCACCTTCAGGAATTGTATAGTCAAGTTTGGTTAATATAGTCCATTTTTAGCTCTTAGTTTCAGTCAAATCACTAATTCATTTGCTGAAAATGAGCCAACAATATAATTCGGTTGTCAAAAGTATTAATAAAATCTTAGATCAAATGAATAGAAACACAGTCTGCAGATCAAGGAGGATAATGGTTACATTATCCTCTGGTCTGAAACCTTATCTGGAGTTTATCTTGAGTCCAGTTCTGGATGCCACCTTTTAAGAAGGGCATTGCTTTAATGGCATGTGTTCAGGAGAGGTTACTGGGATGTTGCAGGACCTGGAAACTAGGTCATAAGAAAATAGATGATGGAACTTGGGACTTATAGCCTGGTAGAGAGAAGACTTGGAAGGACATGCTCATTGTCTTCAAATATTTAGAGAGTTGTCATTTGAAAGAAGGATTGGACTTGTTCCAAGTGACTTCAGAGAGCAAAACTAGTACCAATGGGTGGATAGTAAGAGTCAGAAAATAGATCAACATAAGAAATAACTTCTGAATAATGAATAATCTTTACCAGTGAAATTATGGTGTTAGAGTCAGGAGGATGGGGTTCAAATTCTACCTGTCATGCATGTGGTACCCCAGGGACAAGTCACTTAATCTCTCTGTAACCAAGGTAACTCTCAAAAAAATCTGTATTGTAGAATAGATGTCAATTTATATCCTCAAATAGAATTTCCATGAAAGGGGTTCCTTAGATCAGTGGTGTCAAACTCAAAAATAAGTAGTGCCACTAAACTGTTGTACATAAGGATCCCCAATCTGCATATTGACTTAGAAAACCACATATTAACATTATTTAAGTTGTATTGTATTTTAATTTATGTTGTGAAGTATTTCTAAATTACATTTTAATTTAGTTTGGGTTATTCTTAGGAACACTATAGCTGTGATAGTTTTCAGACCTCTTGGTTGGCACAGATCAATTTCAAAAATAGAATGTTGTAAGAATTTTTAGGATTATAGATTAAGAACTGGAAGGGGCCTTATACATCATTTTACCAAGTCTTATTTCTTATTTCTAAATAGGAGGACACTGAGGTCCAGGGATATGAAATAATTTGCTCCCAAAATAGTAAGCAGGAGTAGAAGGAGCTGGAATTTCAATGCAAGTTCTGCTGTCCCTTTTCTTTGACGCAAGACTGGTTAGCAATTTGTTGAGGGTTTTATAAAGAGTGATATATATATATATATATATATATATATGTATATATATGTACATATTTCTACCAGGATGGGGAGCTAGATGAGGCACTGTTTAAGACTATTCAGATTTAAGATTTTCTGAGTACCTACTTGGGACATACATTATGCTCTGGATGCAAATATTAAATCCAAACTAACAGATGCATTTCCTCTTACCATTAGAATAATAAAAAACCTTTGTCTACTCCATCATATTTTACTTGGACAGATATTAAAGTCAATTCATTCATTATTAGAATATATTCTACCTGTAAACAGCACGGAAATGGGTTTCAGGAGATCTTGATTTGAATTCTAGCTTAACCAGTTGCTATATACCTTAATAAGTAATTATACTTTAGTTAATTAATTTCATCTCTCTGTGCCTTACTTTCCCCTCTTGTAAAATAGGAATAATAATGCCCCTACTGCCTGTCTTACAGGGTTGTGAGAATCAAATGAATAATGTGTATATATATATATGCATATATATATATATATATATACTTTGCAATTATAAAAACATTTTTGAGGATCATTTGAGATAAGTAAAAGTTTTACAAATATTAAAGCACTTTATAAATGTTAGCCACTATTAAATTATGCCCACCCAGCAAAAATTCTGTCTCCTGCTTAAATCCTTCCTAGATTGCATCAGTCCACAATATTCTGGGAGATCCTTTTCAGATTTGAAATTCTAGGATGTATCTTGGCTCTAACTTACTGGCTGAATGGCCTGGGGAAGTGTTAAGGGAATTTCCAGTCATCATGTATGTGATCTTTAACCAGATTTGTTTTGTAGAAGGAGAAGTTAATAAGCCTTGAACTGTTATTTAAATGTGAATTATTATAACCATTACTAAAATAATTCTCTTAACTCCCTTTGCTTCTATACTCATATGGTTTAGGACTTTGTTGCTTTTTGAAAGTCATAGATGGCCTAAATCTACCTAAGTTGCAAGTTCTATGAAGGTAGAAACTATGTCTTATACATATTATATCAATTATACAATGCCTAGTCCAGTATTAGTTGCATGATAGGTGTTTAATAAATGCCCATAGATACACTGGAGGAAAAAAAAGAAAAATCAATCATATAAGATGCAATACTGCCTTTTGGTCACATGGGGGAACTATACCCATGGCCATGCCATGCCCCCCCCCCCCCCCTTCACTCTTGGGCTTTGGTTGGAATGATTTGACTTGGAAATTCTGACCTCCAAGTTAATAATTATTTAGATATACAGTATGGGCTTCTATGGACTCTGTATGTCTCTGGTCTTTTCTCACCGCTCCTCGGAGTGGGTCTGGGATGCCAATGACTGCTGATTCTGCCACAGCTGGGTGTTCTGCCAAGGCATTTTCAACTTCAGAGGGACCAATCCGGTACCTGAAGGAGGAAAGAGATTTTCAGAGACTCTAAGGCTATTGTCTCTACCACCATGTCCCAATACTGTCCTGCTAGACCCACCTTCAAATATCCCTCTTCCTTTAAATCTGTCTTCTAAGAGAGGACACTAGCATCCTAAGACAAGGACTGACTCCTTCTCTATTCCCATGGTCAAAGACAGATGAGATAGATTGTCTTGAGCTCTGTACATTGTAAAGTCTTATGATTCAGTGTCACAGGGATGCATCTGATGCGGAGGAGAGGAGAAAGGGATGGCTTTGGATCAGTTGCTAAAAAACCAAAATCCTTAGCAAGTACTTAATATAGAAGGATTCTTTTTCCTCATGTGTTTATTATGTGACATTTTTTTCCTCTTCAAAAGGTCAAGTGATGTCCATTTTAATCCAATTTTACTGTGATAAAAAGTTTGCAGGGGGATCCATACAAATATATTTACCATTCTTTGTAGTTCTCTAGAAAGAGCTCTGAATCCTAACAATTTTCCTGAAACAATCTCTTAACATTTAAGTGCAAATCCAAGACTCATACCACCTAGATTGGTCTTAATTCTAGCACATACCCTTAGGAACTGGTAAGGCTGTAACTGTGAAACCTGAAAGCCCTCAGCAAACAGCCTACCCAGAAGAATTAATGATGTCATCCATTCGACCAAGGAACCAGAAATAGCCATCTTCATCTATGGTGCCTCTGTCACCTGTGAGGTAAAAGTCACCACGTTCTGATAAGGAGGTCTTCTCTGGATTATCCTGAATGGAAGAAAACATTTTTTTTTTGGAAAAGTGATTTAACCCTAGGAGAGGATTAATTCATGGTAAAAGTTCCCAGACCATTCTCCAGCTAGTCTGTCAATTCCTAGTCACTCCTTTCTTCTGTTAGTAACCTGAACACTTTAAGGAAAAATAGACCTATGACTTCATTAAGGCAGGAAACCCCTGGCAAGGAAATACTCTTCTTTGATTTAGATCGCCAATTTTTCTGCAACTTATAATTTTAGAGACTTGTTTGGGTTCCACTAAAAGTTTAAATGAGTTACCTGGGGTCATGCAGGAGAGATCCAAGGAAGGACTTGAAATCAGGTCTTTCTGATTCCAAGGCCAACTCTTTGAGCAGTTTTAAAGCTTAAAATGTTTGTGTGGATAGCTCCTTAGTGATCCTGTTCTCCCTGTATGATCCTTTAATGCAAGGACTGAATCTCTTAAGTATACTTTCCATTCCATTATATATTTTTGCTAACTGGGATCTCTAATTAAAAATCATTAATTAAATCACAAAAGATTCTGTCCTTTACATAGAAGGAAGATGCTACAGTTATGTTGGTAGTGTCACAGGTTCAGGGTTTTTTCAGGAATGGGGATGGGTAGAAATGAGCCAGTCCTCTGAATGATCAACAAGATAAATTTTTTTTTTAGGATTTTGCAAGGCAAATGGGGTTAAGTGGCTTGCCCAAGGCCACACAAACAAGATAAAATTTCAGAAAAGCTGACTGACATCTGAGATAGATCAAAACTTTCATAGAGTTAGTCTATTTGACTGTTTGAAGTTTGAGCCTATCCCTTCCAAGCAACAGCATGGCATAATGGGCAGGACACTAGACTTGGAGTCAGTAAGACTTGAGTTCATATTCTGACATGATTTTAATACTTATGTAATCTTAACTTCTCCTAAGTTTCTTCATTTTTTAAATGAGAAGATTGGCTTCTAAAATACTTCCCAGCTCTAGTTGGTACCATACTCTTTTCAATTGACTTTTCAGACTGTTGATCTTCTTTTATCATTAATTTGGAATTGAAAAAGATGTACCCACACTCATAAGAACTGGTTGGATACTTTTTCTCCATCAGGGTTCTGCAATATTTTTAATGAAGGATTGAAAACAGAATAGGATATAGATAATATTCTTGATAAACAGGTACTAAATTGTTGCCTGAACCAGATTAAAATGAAATTGTGAAATGTTTAACAAAACAAATAAAAATATAATGCAACATGGATAATGTTAATTTTTGGTTTTCTAAATTGATATGGGACCTGCAGGCCATTTCTTTTAGAGTTTGACACCAATGTTCTAGAACGATAGAATAGAACCTTGAAAAATAGATTAATTGATTAAAATTCTTCCTTCTTTAAATCATTTTCTGCAAAGTTTTAGTGTTTCATTATCAATAATAAAATTTTGAGTGGCCTGTTAATCTGTAAATACTATACTAAGTCCTTAGATTAAGTCACGTTGCTTATTCTCCACTTAGGAGTAGAACTGAACCTTAACATATGATGCTTTCCTGGGTCTATCCTCTAAAATGACATTTGCACCAGCTCTTGTCATTAGAGAGGTGGTCAGGAACTGAATAATCTTAAGTCCTATTTTTAATTTTTGTCTTAGATGCTTAATAGCTGTGTTGCCTTAGGCAATTTTCTCATCTTTTTTTCCCCATCTGTGAACTGTGAATACAAGCTTCTCTTCTTAGTCTCTGTAATGGAGATGACTTGAGCTTTGGAAAGCAAGAAAAGCAAGCACTAGAAGCAAGAAAAGCAAGCAGACTGAAGAAAACCCAGAAGGATCTACAGTAGTTCATACTTTGGCTATGCCAAATTAGAATGGGAAATTGTTGAAGAATGCTATAAAGAAGCTGCCTTAAGTTTGAGGTCACATTCCCCAGAGGCGGAGAGAGAACACTAGGAAGAAATATTTTGTAATTTTTATTCTTGATATTTTTGCAATAGATATCTCGTTGTTCAAGCTAATTGATGTTCATTGGGTAAATGATACTGAATCACTTATCACTAAAAGGTTAACATTGTTGGTATGGGGATTCAAGTAAAGGGGATGGAATAATGATCTGAGTTTGTGGGGCCTATTAAAATTTTTCTTACATGTATTTATATTTCTTTTATATAAAAACAAATTATTAAAATCTGTCTTGGAGGCAATAGGGTTAGCATATAAAAGAGAGGAATACTGTTATGTTCAGATAGGAAAATGATAAAGAATGATAAAGAGAAGCAGACTCACTTTGCTTCTGATTTGGCTACTAAGTAGTACAAACTTAAGACTGGGAATTCAGAATCAAAATGGTTAAAGGGAAATTGAAACCCCGAATAAATGTAGAGACATTTAAGGAGAGCTATAGTGTATTAAATCCAGGATTTGGAGGCAGGGAGACCTGTGTTCAAGTTTGATTTACTGGCTAAATAAACTTCTCTAGGTCTCATTTCCCTTTTTTTTTTGGTAAAAAATGGAGGAGTTTGAGTTGATGGACACTAGGGCCCCTTCTAACTCTAAATCTCTGACCTGCCAGGTCTCAATGTTTACAAAATCTCCAGATTAAGGGAATATCCTGGAATACCAGGGTAGTTAAAGAACTGGTAGATGTGAGTCACAGACACTGAGGTTGAAAAACCTAAATATGAAACTTGCTTTAGGATTGGAGAAGGAAAAATGATTTGATTTACAATAAAAGGAAAGAAGGTAAATTCTTTAAGGTTTGTTGAATTTAACTTGCATTCTTGTAAAGTCCTAAGATCTCTTATCAAAGAAATTACCTTAGACTAGCAGAAGACCACAGTGTGGGAGGTTAAAAGGGAGTGAGGCTCTTCACATTCAATTCATAAATTGCTCACTGAGAAGAAAGCAAAATTGCTAAAAATTCATGCAAAAAAGAACCCATAATTCAAAAGAAAATGATCAAAGCAGAGTAGTCACCATGATGCTGAATTTTGAAATTTTCCTCTTTCATTAAAAAAAAACTCCTATCCCCTATTATACAATTGAACCATCATCACTATAAGTTAAAACTTGAACTCTTTCTTGATTGACTCTCTTTTCTGCTTCCTTCAATGATCATTCAAATTTCCTCTTCTCAAGCCACCAAGACACACCTCTGATTTTGTTATCTCATCAAAATGGAAGTCATCCATCATGAGCTCCCTCATATCTCAGTACTACTTCTCCATCATCACTAGCTCTCTTCTCCTTTACTTCTGTCTTTGAGTAGTTGGCAGTATTTTTCTTTATCAAGACCAAGGCTGCTACCTATATCTTCAATTCTATCCCTTCTATCTGCCTCATTTACTATCAATCATTTCCTGTCTTTGATCTTTAATTATTTACTCTATTAGCTTTTTTCCCAGATTCTATATACATGCTCTATATACATATATACAAAGAGAAAAAAAGGGTGGAAGGGAAGGGGATGAAATGATCTCCAAGCTAAATTTCTCTCTTTATTAAAAGGGGAATCCAGAGGTCATGGGAGTTACCTAATTGATAGTATAAGATATTAGAATTTTATTTAGTATTTCACTGTCAATTTTTGTTTAATAATAAAAGTAGTGAAATGAGAAAGTTTATGTTCCTTTATGACAAATATCAAAGAATGATAGAATAAAAGATAAATTTAGCAATGCTAAATACAAATGGACTAAATATACCCATAATAATAAACGACACTATAAGGGAAGGGAATAAGTATATGCATTTGTGTGTATATACATATATATATATATATACATAAAAATTTATATATTTTCACATAAACACACACACATATAGTAACTATTATGTTGCAGAAATTATGCTCAATGCTTTATAAATAATATCCAATTTGATCCTTACAGGAATCCTGTGAGGTGATTGCTGTTGTTTTCTCCATTTTAAGGTTGAGGAAACTGAGAAAAAATGAGGTTAAATGGTTTGCTTAAGATCACATAGGAGGTAAGTATCTGAATCTGGATTTGAATTCAGGTCTTACTAATTTTAGACAAAGCTCTCTAAATGCTACACAAGCTTGTTGCTTATGATACAAAATAGATGAAAACCAACATCAAACTATATTATTTATAGGAAACACATTTAATGCAGAAACACTTAAAGAGTTTAATGAAACATTGTACCAAAATTTATATTACTATAGTTAACTCAAGTAAAACAGGAACATCACTGATGATATCAAAGTCAAGTTTAAACCAGAAACTATTAAAAGTTATGCGAGGAGTATGTATTGTTTTCCAAGGTACTGTTCAAAGTGACAACATGTCTGTTTGAAGTATCTATGCCCTTAGTTTCTTGTAAGAAGGTTTATAAACTACAAGTTCACAATGTTTCAAAGAGAAACAGGACTTTTTCCTAATGAACTCCACTGTTGGAATGAGACAAAAGAATGGATCAGAATGGGTTCATGTTAGATTATTCTTATTTCCTTTTTTTTTTCAGTAGATTCAACTTCTCAATGATAATGTGTGACACTCTCTTCTTGTAGCAAAATGGAAAGATGCAGGATGAATAATCTTTTTATAGTTAGTTAGATTTAGCCTTGGTTGATTGGATTAACCCAGAGAGTAAGAGTAGTGATAAATGGATTTGATTCTTTGATTTGAACCTGGGAAAAAGTGTCCAGTAAAATGTTCCTTGTCTCTGTCTTTAGCTCTATTTTGTTCAGCATTTTTGCTAATGACAGCTTTAGATGAAAGTAGAAGGCAGATTTTTCTATTGCATATGTCATAACAGATCTTTATCTGGGTAACAATCTCCTTATAATATCCCCCCAGCATCTGCTTGCAAATGTTCAAATACTTCCTGAGGAAGGTTATTCTATTTCTGCGCAGAACTTATTAAAAAGAAGTTCTTTATATTGTCCTGAATTCTGCCTTTCTATAATTTCTATCCATTGTCCTCAGTTCTACCCTCTGGGAACAAATACAATAAATCTAATTTTTCTTTCATATGACAACCTTCTTCCACTGGAAGGGGATGGACTTACCACATAGCAAGAGAATATGCCGACAGGTCTAGTAGGTTTGATCCTGATGGCTATTTCCCCCTCTTTCCCTGGGGGAAGGATATTGCCTTTCTCATCTATGATCTGGAAGAAGAAAAAAGTGACAAGATGTGATTATTTCATAATAATTAATTAGAATCTTATTTAATATTTCACTGTAAAAGGTCATGCAAGAGAGAGAGAGGTGTAGAGAACAGTAGAGATTTTGGAACTGAAAATAAAATTCAATTAAAATTTAAAAAAATACTTTGGAGAGTTCAGAGAAAAAATAGATATTTCAAAGTCATTTTTGATATACATCCTCCACATAAAGCCAAACATGTGAAATGATCCCTACCTCCTTATCCAGAATCTATACTATCTAGATTTCAATAATATTCTGTTCATAGAAAATATTAAATATAGAAATATTCAAAGAATTTAAATAAAAAAGTTGTACCAAGATTTATATATACTACAGTTAACTAAAGTAAAATCAGAGTGTCACTGATAATATCAAAATTAAAATGAAAGTAGAAACTAATAAGAGAAATATTCAAGGAGATTGTATCAGTTCCAACATGAGCCAAATCCTGAGTTGCTGTTTCTGAACTGGAATATAACTGTCTTGTTATATTGATTGCCCAAATAAGGTAATCATTAAAAAAAATCAGGGAAAGGAATTGGAGAAATGATGGAAGGAGGTCCAACTTGTAAGGGTGTTACCTGCTCTTTATATCTTTTCTATACTGAGGTTGACCCCTCTCTGGGCATAAATCCATGATGGAAACTTGAATGATTATTACAGTACTTCAGCTCTACATGCTATTATTAGAGAGGCAATGGAATAATAATAGTAATAGCTGTGAAGTAGAATCTATTATTCATTATCCCCATTTTAAGTTAAGTGGTTTCATCAGGGTCACAAATTTAGTCAATACCTGAGGCTGGATTTGAACTCAGGTCTTCCTGTCTCCAAGTCTTGTGCCATGTCACCTAAATACTTGAGTTATTGTGGAAATAGCATTGGACTTGACATCAGAAGAACAGGTTTCAAAACTTGTTTTTGTCTTTTTTCAATTTCACTTTCTTTTATGAGATTTAGTTTTCTCATCTACAAAATGGGGATAATAACGTCTGCAAAATCCACTCCATAGGGTTGTTGTATTGATTACAGGAGCTAATAGAACTCTGCCACTACAATAAATTTCTTGACTTTCCTTTACCCTCCAAATTAAAATTTGGACAGATAAGTAATTGACTGGATCAGAAAATTTGGTTGGGGATTTTCCCATTCAGAGCTTTTAAAGCTGATTTCCTTAGTTTTAGTCAGAATTGTGAGTATCAGTTACATTTTTGAGTTGATTTCATAGTAGAGTGCTTAAGGTTAAGGTTCCACCTCAGGACACAATAACTGTAACTGTTTGACCTTGAGCAAATCACTTAATCCCTTTGATCTCAGTTTCCTCATTTTTATTTATTTAGTTTGCTCAGGTAATGAAATTAAGTGGTTTGCTCAGGGTCACACAAAGCTAGTAAGTCTCAACTCTCTAACCAAATTTGATCTGTCTTCTGACTCCACTACCTGTGTCTCAGTTTCCTCATTTGTAAAATGAACTCTAAGATGCCTTTCATATCTACCATATTTCCCCATGTGGAAGATACACCTTAATTTTGGGACCTGAAATTTGAAAAAAATATATTAAAGTTTTTGAACTCATTTTACTCATCATAAAATTCATACAACTCCTCATCACTGTCAAAACTCCCATCCATTAGCTCATCCTCATCTGTGTTTGATGATGAATCACTGTTTTAGGAGAGACTCTTACTGCTCTTCTGCCTATGCTCTGGTCAGTCCACAAACACTCCCTGGGCAAGTCTGGTGTGTGTATGGACACATGCTCAGTCCATTCCATTTCATGAGCCTGAAGCACTAGTTGTGTCCTCCTTTGAAATCAGTCACTTCTTTTTCATCAGCAGTTCTTGCCTCCTGCTGAACCATCTTTGTGGACACAGGAATTCCAATGGCCCTTTGCTTTTCAATACATGTCCTCAATTCTCTCTCTAACTCAGGCCATTTGACTGACTTGCCTCTCCTGGCCTTCTTTTGCCAGGTTGTTTTCTGTAGGGTTTCTTCTTTCCCATGGCCAGTCCAGGTAACAGATGTGAAATGAGTGGGAAATGCAAATAAAAAAATCTTCAACCACTGTATAAAACACTCCCAGTTTTTAGATTGCAAATTTTTCAAAAAACAGTGCATCTTATACATGGGGAAATATGGCAAATCTGTGATCTTGTGACAATTTCCTTGCTAAACTTATGTAATTTATCTCAAAATTAGCTAGGCTCACAGATAGGTTGGTTGCACTTTTCCATTGCTGGTCTGTCAAGAAATCATAGTATTTAGAGCAAAAAGAAACATTAGGGACTTGTAGTTCAACCTCCAATCTTCCTTCATAATTTTACACATGAGGAAGCAGATCTAGAGAGGAAAAGTGACTTTCAATTATACAGGAGGTAAGTATCAGAGGAAGAACTTGAAGCCAGGATCTCTGAATCCAAAGTTACTTTTTTAAATATCTTTTCTAATAACAAATGCTAATCTTTTATATTTCATATCTCACTTCAAATAAGCCTGCATTGTCCAGGAAGTAAAGGGAATTTAGATCATCTTTTTCAATTCAATTCAACCCAGAAAATATCTATTGTTCTTTTACCAACCATGTACCTG